>NW_015169207.1:124515-177245 GCF_001447785.1 Gekko japonicus
GCGCTCACGCCGCATGCACGTCACCTGGATGTGACGTGATGACGCCGGGCACGCTGGGGGCGGGGACACAGCCATTTGGGGGGAAAACTCTATGTTTTCCCCTCAAATGGCTGTGGCCCCGCCCCCAGCGTGCGACGTCACATCCGGGTGACGTAGATACGTTGCGCGCGCACACACACCGGGAGGTCCCCAGGAGACCCCCGCGGAGGAGGTGAGTACCATTTGGCAACCCTAGTCAGTGGCCAAAGGGTTGTCAACTTACAGGTGGGGATTGGAGATCTCCCTGAATGACAGCTGACCTCCAGACACCAGAAATCAGTTTCCCTGGGAAAAAATGGACGCTTTGAAGAGAGGACTCTGTGGTATCACCTCCCAGCTGAGCTCCCTCCCCTCTCCCAAACCCTGATTTTTCCAGGCTGTACCCCCAAGTCTCTTGGAATCTACCAACCCAGAGTTGGCAGCCTAAGGGCACCTGACTCTGACATGCCTGCCACAGATGAGCTCAGCACTTTGCTAGTCAGTCAGCTGGTAGAGAGTGACCTGAGGCTCCCAATTTTTTGCCTGTTCCGTTCCAAATCCTTTTTCTCCCCGAGACTTGAGAATCAAGTGGGAGCCGGGGAACAGGTTGGGGTCCACACAGGCACTGCACTGCAGGTCACTGATCTAGAGGAAGAAAAGCCATGCTGTATCACAATCCTAGCCATGTTCCTAAGCAGTGACCTTGGCAAACTGACTTTCTACCTAAGCGCACGGTTCAATCATGGTAATGCTTTTCCTGGACTGTGACATGTCAGGCTATCCCTGACGCTTGAGGAAATCTCTTTCGATGTATCTGTGGAAGTGTGCATCTACTCATGCTAAGTATTTCAGTTCTCACTTATACCTAACAGGGCTCTTTTTGTAGAAAAAGCCTAGCAGGAACTCATTAGCATAATAGGCCACACCCAACAGCAGAAATTCATTAGCATATTAGGCCACACCCCTGACACAGCTCATTAGCACATTAGGCCGCACCCCCATGTTACCAGAAGTGTGGTTATCCAGCCACACCCACCTTTTACTTCTTATTCTGTTTACCTTGTTTGTTGTCAAAACCCAGGGCCTTTTTTGTAGCAGGAACTCCTTTGCATGTTAGGCCACACACCCCGAATGTAGCCAATCCTAATGAGTTTCTGCTGTTGGGTGTGGCCTATTATGCTATTGAGTTCCTGCTGGGCGTGGCCAACTTGGGAGCCAGCCGGAAGTCCGTTCCTGTGCGTTCCTGCCCAAAAATAGCCCTGTAACCTAGAATTGAACTTTGTTGATCTCGGGGTGCCACCTGGACTCAAACTTAGTTCTCACCTCTGTTTGCTAACTCTTGTATTTGTATGCTAATTTGCTGCCATTCACAAGTCTTACCAACTGCTTTCATCCAATCTCAGCTATACTTATCACCCACTTACTTATGCATCTTGACTCTAACTAGCCCTTCCCGGCAACTTAACCCCCCCCCCACACACACACCCATATGAAAGGCTTGAAGAAAACCGTTTGAATGTATCTGGAGAAGTGTGCATGCACACAAAAGCTCATACCCCAAATTAAACTTTTTTGGTCTTAAGGGTGCCACTGGACTCAAACTAAGTTCTAACGCTAGCATTAAGCATTCTGTTATTCAGGGATAATGCTAGCATTAAGCATTCTGTTATTCAGGGAGGTGTTTTGTTTTGTTTTGAGCCGAGGGACTTCAGTTGAGAAACCCACTCACCTGTCGCCTGAACTGGAACAGCATTCCCCACGTGCCTTACTCGGGAAAGCTTTAACACATGCCTCTGCTGGCAGCATAAAGTGTGCTTGTTTATTCAGCTGTGCTTGTGCTGTGTGTGTTGGTGGTGTTCTTTTTCTGCCTGAGTTGTGGAGAAGGTTTAATTCCCCCGGTGCCTTCTTCCTGCCACCCTCCGGGCACACCTGTTAACTGGCTGTGCAATGAACAAAACGCTGTTCCTCTCAGTATCGCGGACATATATGCACTCCGGGAAAGCATTGTTTATAGAGCAGAAACAAACAGTGGATGTGATATGAATATCCACCCGATTCGGCTCGAGCTTCCGTCTGCAAAGTCTAGAAAGGAAGCTTGTGGAGAAAAGATCCAGTCACTCAGGACTGTGGAAAATATAAAATTGATACATGCAGAAGATTCACTCCCCCCAGCCCTTAGACCATTGCGAATAGGTGACATTTGCACACTAGTAGAAGGCTATCCAGAAGAAAGAACAGAAGGCTTATAGATATGTAAAGTGAAAGGTAGGCCAAAACCATGTTCGTAACAACACAGCTAACCTCGGCAGCAACTAGCTGCAGTGCAGAAATGGTCAGGCATGACAAGTGGATAGGTAGGTTGAGGACGAAATGCCCTGTTGGAATGGCAGCATATGGAGAGGTGTCAGGTCGCAAAGAGTCGGACTCGACTGTGCGACTGAACGACAACAAAACGGGGCTGTTGGATGAAGTCACTTGTCTGTGTAAATAAGGAGGCGCACTATTCTGACTTTAGTCTGCTTTCCTTGTGAGATCTATTCAATCCCTGATCCTGACAGACGGATACTGCATTCATGGGATAACAAATTTAGTTTCACACATTAGCCAAGAAAAATTTAGTGTTGCCAGGTCTGGTTTGTAAAATACCTGGAGACTTTGGGGGTGGATCCAGGAGAGGGGAGAGGAGAGGAGAGGCCTTAGCATGGTACAATGCCATAGAATCCCCCCTTCAAAGCAGCCATTTTCTCCAGGGGAGCTGATCTCTGTCAGCTGGAGATGAACTGTAAAAGTGGGAGGTCCCCAGGCCCCACCTGGAGGCTGGCAACCCTATCTGTCGCAGAAGCAGTCAGCACCAGCTTTCTGACAACACACATGTTTTTCATATTCACACACATGACATTTGGAGTGTATTCTTAAGATATCTTAGGTGATAACCTAAAGCACAATGTGTGAACCTCCAAGCAAGAACTCAGAGCTTGAAAAGGCTTTGCATAGTACATTCTGGGTGGATTTCTTTTTGTCTCTTGGGCAAGGAAGTGTGGTTTCTGTTTCTAAAATGAGGAAATAACGTTGCCTTGGCTATCCCCCCCCCCCAAAGCAGTAAGAACTAAAATTATACACCCAGATGAATATTTGCCTGAGGTGTGAAGAATATTTGTGTCTCCTGGAGCAATTAGCAAATTCCAGCTCAGCCCGCCATCATCTTTATGATAGAAAACCCCTCCCAATCTTATGTGAAGAACTTGCCAGGGCTAATGAGGCAGAAAGGGACGGAGCCGCCACCCTTGCTGTTGGGAGGATATGGGAGCTTGAGGCTCTCTGGCTGAAACAAAGCCATTGGAAGTAATGGGGTGGACAATCTCAGTCCATTACTTTTAATGGGATCGAGAGTAAGTGTGCTTGGGAGCAGCGTACGGACACCAAGAGCAACAAGGGAGCTATTTTCACATATCACTCACATTATGGCTTGCTCAAGGAAAAATGGGCCCCCGGCAGTGGCAGTCAAAATGCCTTCCATAATAAGTTATATGTTTTGGCGGCACAACAGGGGCAGGTAGGCCACATAATGGGACCTGCCGCAAGCAGGAGTTTAAGTCGGGCAAGGCGTATAGTGCGTGTGACACGGAAGCATAGGTCTTACAAGAGCCACCCAAAGGCCAGCTCTGCCACTGGGATATTAGCTGCTCAGCGGCTGGCCGCTTTGGGAAGAAGCCTATGCAGGTCTATTCAGAAGTAAGCACCAAATTCTTCATAAAAACAGACAAAAAAAAATGACGTGTTGTCCTATCTATCTATACTTTTTTATTGCACCCTTCCTCCAAAGACTTCTGGGTAGCATGCATGGTTTGTTCTCCCAACCCCACATTTTATCCTAACAACCATTGATATAGATTAGGCACCAGGGGTGTCAACCATGCAGCCCAGGGGCCAGAATTGGCCCATCCAGGGCTCTTACCTGGCCTGCGAGCAACTGCCAGATGACAGAGGCCATGCATTATGTTCTTATATACTGTCCCAGTGCTAATAAGTAATGGGTAGTGGAAGTAGGATACCAGGCATCAGGGAGATACTTTAAGGAAATACTGTAAGAGTTTTAATGTTTTAAGCATGTTTGTCTTTTGAGTAAAAAAAGAATATCAACTGGATTTGCCTGTGTCCCATACCTGACATTACATTTTATGGTATACATGGCCTGGCCCGACAAAGTGACATTTATGTCAGATCTGACCCTCATAACAAATGAGTTTGATACTTTTAGATTAGGGCCTAGGGTTGTCAACTCTGGAAATACCTGGAAATTTGAGGGTAGAGCCTGGGAGAGAGGTGTTTAAGAAGAAGATATTAGATTTATACCCTGCCCTTCACTACCCAAAGGAGTCTCAGAGTGGCTTACAAATTCCTTTCCCTTCCCCTCCCCACAACAGACACCCTGTGAGGTTGGGCTGAAAGAGCTCTGACAGAAACTGCTCTTTTTCAAGGACAGCTCTTATCAGAACTATGGTTTGCCCAAGGTCATCCAGCAGGTGCAAGTGGAGGAGATGGGAATCCAACCCGGTTCTCTCAGATTAGAGTCTGTGCACTTAACCACTACACCAAACTGGGGAGGGACCTCGGTAGGGTATAATGCCATGCAGTCGACCTTCCAATGCAGCCATTTTCTCCAGGAGAAGTGGAATAACTGTTTTAAATAAGTAAATAAATTATAAATAAGCAGTTTATGTAGTCTGGATATCAGATGTAATTCCGGGAGATCTCCAACCGCCACCTGGAAACTGGCAACCCTAGGTTAGGCTGGTCCAAGTTCATGCAGTGAGTGTCATGACTGAGCAGGATTTTGAACCTGAAACTCCCAAGATCACAGTCCAGCACTCTGACCCAATACACCACACTGGTCCTCTGGATTTTGATGTTTCGCTCAGGACTGGACTCTAAACTTTGTTCAGGAGAAATCAGTGTGGGAAGTTTGAGAAAAATCAAAACCAATTACCTTGATTCTCTTTTCAAAACCTGCGGGGAAGTCTCATTTGAAAGGGCAGGTGAGTTGTTCAGCAAAAGCAAACCAATGCAAAGGTTGTGCACTACAGATAGGGTTGGCAACTGCTGCTTGGGGAATACCTGGAGATTTGGAGGTAGGTCCTGTGGAGGGAAGGGTTTGGGGAGGGGAGGGAACTCAGCAAGGTATAATGCCACAGAGTCCACCCTCCGCAGCAGCCATTTCCTCCAGGGGAATTGATGTTTTTCATCTGGAGATCACTTGCCTTTCTGGGATATCTCCAGGTGCCACCTGGAGGTTGGCAGCCGTAACTACAGAGGGAGTCTGCAGCGGCCACCCTACTCTACTAGCCTGAAGTGATTGCATAGTCCTTTCCATTGGTGCAATGTTTATTATTTGATGAGCACATTCAAAGACTCTCAAATGCTTTGAAGAAATGAAGTCCGGATGAGTCTCCCATATGTTTTTTAAAGGACGACAAGTTTCAATGCTATCTAAAGAAACTAGGCAAATTCAGTGAAGCCAGTGAGTTTGCTGATTAAATCCCTGCTATAGATTCCCTAGGGAATGTTGACACATATTGACGTAAGACTCTGTAGTGACATTCCATTTTCTGTGCTATTGATCCCCTGAGTAAATTAGCTTTAATTTGGGATAATATGAGCTATTTTCTTGTTTGTGTGTGTAAAGTGCCATCAAGTTGCCACCGACTTTCGTGACCCCAGCAAGGGGCTTTCAAGGCAAGTGAGAAAAAGAGGTGGTTTGCCATTGCCTTATAGGGTTGCCAGCCTCCAGGTGGGGCCTGGAGATCTCCCACTTTTACAACTGATCTCCAGCTGACAGAGGTCAGCTCCCCTGTAGAAAATAGCTGCCTTGAAGGATGGTCTCTATGGCATTGTACCATATTGAGATCCCTTCCCTCCCCAAATCCCACCCTCTCCTGGATCCACCCCCAAAGTCTCCAGGTATTTTCCAACCCAGAGCTGGCAACCTTATTGCCTTGCTCTGCAGAGCCTTCCTTGGTGGTGTTCCACCCAAATGTTGACCTTGCTTTGCTTCTGAGTTCTGATGAGCTCTGCCTATACCATGCCACCTTCCCTCCCATTTTCCCATTTACACTAATGTATATCTACCTGTACTGTGGTAAATACACTGTTCCTATGGAAGGTTGGTCTCATGTAGCTTCAGAGATCTGATTCCAAACTTCAGCCTACTACTAGTCATCACATTACAGTTCAGGATGGGAGGCGTTGCCAGCCCCCAAATTTCTCTGGAAGTAAATTTTGAAGGTTATGTCTGGTGTAGTGCATATCAGAGGAGTTCTGAGGGAAATCCAAGGCCTTCTGAGGAGGCTGGTTATACTTGTGGCAGCATTGGGGGTAGAGATACAGGCAGGGGTCATTTCCTGCAGGAGCGCACAGGAGCGGAGCTCCGGCAGTAAAGAGCCCAGGGGGCGGGCACATGCAACAAGCCCCACCCCCTGCTCCCAGCAGCCCTCAGTCAGAACAAGAAGCAGCCAGGTAAGTTTCAGAGCTCCCCCCGGTCCAAAACAGTCCAGTGGCACCTTTAAGACCACGTTTTATTCAGGTACAAGCTCTCCCTGCTCTGCGAGGACAGATCTGCACATTCCCCCCCACCCCCAATAGCTAGGAATCCAAAACAGTCCAGTGGAGCCTGAGCAGTGGGCTTTGCCTTCTGACACACTTCCGGTGATGTCAGGGGGTGTGGCATAAGCAAATAAGTTATGCTAATGAGTTATGCTAATGAGCTCCTGCACCTCTTTTTCTACAAAATGACCCCTGGATACAGGTCACATGTCTCAGGCTGCCCAAGAAACTTCTATAAGAGTGATCTCAAATTCTCCTGAATTCAAATCCTTCTGGGGTTTGGGCCTGATAATCTGTGCTTTGCTAGCTTCGGAGCTTTCATCTCTGAGAGCAGGCATGCCAACACAGATTCAGAGTAGATGATTTTTTGAGAGATTTGGGGCCTAGCCAGAAACCGATAGCCCATTGACAATCCCTGGAGAGCTGCAATCCTCATGGGACTAAGCTCATTTTAGAGACCAGACAAGCACAACTGAATGCATCTGCTGGTTTCCCAGAAATACTGCTTCCACTTACAAACCATACAACTAAAGACCACTTCACAAGTTTTAATGCAAGTCTAGCACTTGGAAGTCCTGTCTAGCTCCCCTCCATCCCTTGCTGGTGGTCATGGGGGACCTGGCAACCCTAGTGCACCCCATATGGCCCCTGATCTCAAGGAACCCCTAGGCACATGGATCTTGGATGCTTTATCCCAAACCAAGACTCTAACAAAGAGGTCTTTTGACCTTTCTCTCCAAACAGAAACATGGATACCCTTACCCGTTCACTTGTGAAGACAAGCAAAGAGCTCTTCAGTCACTTGTGTATTATGGGGATAATTTCCAATTTCCCCTACTGTTTTGACCCAAAATTTCTGTTTGGGAATTCCCATCACTTGTGTGAACTGAAACTATTATGCTTTATTTTCATTTACTGCTTCCTCGCATCAGTTATCCCTGTGCATTTTTCAGTGCTATTTAATTTATGCCTCAATGAATCAACATTAAACATATATTAGACTTAGAAATTACATACGCTGTAGACATAAATTGTGCATTAAATTTGTACATTATATGTACACAATACAAATTAATCTATAAAACCAGTAGCAAAAAAGACAGCTGAAACTGGTGACAAAAGTCTAAACACTTAAAAAAAAAACACTAGGTAACATTTGCTCATCACTGATTCATTGTGAACAGCAACCAAAGTTCTGGAGAGCCTGTCCTTTATCACATATCTCCCTTGCTCACTCACATGCATAGCCCATGATAAGACAAATGTGAATATGTAGTTTATTTGTATTAAGGGTAGAGTTGCCAGCCTCCAGGTGGGGCTTGAAGTTCTCCCAGAATTGCTTTTGATCTCCAGACGTCAGAGATCAGTTCCTCCACAAGCACCACCTCCAGATCTCCAAGAATTTCCCTATCCGGAGCTGGCAACTAAACAAACTGGGCCATCTGGGTCTCTCTCTGTAATACGTTCCCCCTTTGCCAATTTCACCATTCTGCTGTTTGTCGCTTTGAGCATACATCTGTGCATAGAGCAAGGGTCACTAGAAAAGGTGGAAGGGGAGGTACCTGTGAATTTCCTGCATTGTGCAGGGTGTTGGACTAGATGACCCTTGGGATCCCTTCCAGCTCCATGTTTCTGTCTATCTATGAACTGGCTTATGAAAGTTTGTGCCACAATAAATTCATCACTCCTTAAGGTATCACCTTCAGGAAAGTAACCACGTTGGTCTGAAGCAGCAGAATAAAGTTTGAGTCCAGTGGCACCTTTAAGACCAACAGCGTTTTATTCAAGGTATAAGTTTTTGGGTGCATGCACACTTTTCCAGATACGGGTTTGTATCTGAAGAAGTGTCCAAGCACATGAAAGCTTGTACCTTTAATAAAACTTTGTTGGTCTTAAAGGTGCCACTGGTCTAAGAAAATAAAGGTATCACTGTTATTTTAATTTAAGGGGGAAAAAATGGTTGGACACATTCACCCGCCTGGCTTAGGAAAAGCCATTGCTAATTTCTGATTGTTTCTTTCCTCTGTTTTGAGCCGTGTCTGTCTGTCTGTCTTGTAGTCTGAAGCTTTTCCGTGCCAAAGGCCTGGAATGGAAAGTCGCTTCTTGTGGGTGATTGGGTTCTCCTGCTGGGGCAGCGTTGGGGAGCTCATGCAGTTCACACTAGCAATCAGCATCCAGCAGTGTGACCTTTAAGCTTTCACTGTACTTTTGACATCCTGTTCTGTTGCCATCCAACAAGTGGAATGGCCTTCCCGTCTGCCAATTCTAAAGCTTCCGTACCTTAATCAAAGCAGTACTTCTACAGGAAGGGATTGTGGTTTAAAAAGAACTCCTTCATTCTTGCAGCCCCCCACCTGCCCCACTGCAATTTTAGGTGCCTTGTTCAGAGACAGGTTTCTACTCTGTGTCCATTCTGACCTTAATCCCCCCCCAAGCCCCAACCAGACAGAATATCAGGCTGGAATTTTTTATTTATTTATTTATTCCTTCAATTTATATACCGCTCACCCCCTAAGAGTTCTGAGCGGTTTTACATTATACAGTTCAGACAATTCCTATCTAAGGGCCACACACATACAATGGAGGGAAGTGACTAGCCTAACAGGCACCCTATAGCGAAGTCTTGTTGTTATAATCTCTCTGCGGGAGGTCTTTCCAATCCGGCAACGGCGTCTTCCTGGCGCAGGTCTTCCTTCGGTCGCCGCGATTCCTCGGGCTTGGGCCAAGGGCACGTCAGTGCGTGCTCCTGCTGTGGCCTCTGTCCAATAGGCTCCGGCCTGCTGCATCGCCTCGCCTCCACGCTCCGTCAGCCCAGCCTCTGCTCATGTGCTCGACTCACCACTGCCGCCATGTTCTCCGCCGCCACCGCTCCACCACTCATACGCCACTACGAAGGACGGGTGCCCCCCCGCTCTAAGAGCAGATACCCATTTGTCTACTTGCCCTTTAACAGGCTTTCGAGCCGCTGGGTGGGCGGGAGCTGGGACATGGGCCGGGAGCTCACCCCGGCCACGGTGGGGCTCGAACAGCCGAAGCTGTTCTGCCAGATGGAAATGCAGGCTTCATTTACTGCCTACAACTCACAGATGGCTACCATGGAAAATTGCTGCCTGTTTGCTCCTGGACTCAATCCAGGCACTGGTTTTCAATGTTTATTTGCTCAGAAATCCTGCCGGATTTTGACATCATGCAAAGTTCAGAAACTCCTGTGCTAGAACCCAAGCTGTTAAAAACCCAGCCAGAGCAAAAAATCTGTAACAGCAGAAAACTCTGTAATGAGATGCTAAATAAATCTGAAATTAAGATAAACTTGTGTATGTGAAGAGTCAGACTTGACTGTGCAACTGAACAACAACAACAGCAGGTTATTTTTATATCTATTGTGTACAAATTATACAGTATAAAGACATATAACTCTACAATTCTACTAAAGTCTATATACGCAGTTACAAAGGTAAGTACAATTATGGCTGCGGTCACACGAAACATTAGCCACGCTAGAGAGACGGAAGATAGGCGGATTTTCCGGGCGCGATCTCACCGCCACATCTGGGAAGCGTAGAGCTCCCGTGGCTCACCCAAGGCTTCCCGCCGAAGATGCGGGGTAAAAAATAAGTACCTCCGAGGTACTAGTTTCCGGAAACTGCGGGGCAAGGGTGGGAGCCTGATCGCGTTTCTGGTGGTACTTCTGGCGCCCGCCCATGTCCCCTCGCAAAAAGGGTTTTTTCCCCCAAGTCTCCATGGATGCGCACAAGCACCCAACGGAGCATGCACATACTTTGGTATACAGAAAAAAACAAGCCCATTTGCTGCACCGCACCGCTTCTTTGCCGTGCTGCAGGATTGTCCTATGATCGGCACCTCCCCCCTACCCACGGGACCTCCACGGAACCTCCACGGGACGTCTGATCGTGCAACCGCACGTTATTTTGCCCTGGGGCAAACAGCCACGCCTCCCCCTGCGATATCCAGCCCGTGTGACTGGGGCCTTTGTAATGTTATTAAATCAACAAAGGAAAGTTACAAGATGAACCAACAATACCACATAATGGAATATTGAAAGAAGAAAAATCAAGTCATTGAAAGAAGGATCGCATGAGGATCCCTTCTATTTAGCATCTCATTACAGTGTTTTCTGCTGTTACTGGATCTTTATGCCACTGTAATCTTTCTTATGCTAGTAGAGCATAAAAACAAGCATAAAAGGTTTAGCAGCCCCAAATGGTCCTTGTATGAACGCCATCAGGCTAGAAGCAAATTGAAAGACCCAGTTTAATAGATCAAATCCCTGAATTAAAAGCCTGGGTAAAACAAAATGGTTTTTGCCTAGTGCTGAAAAGAGAGGAGGCAAGTTTCAGAGAAGGGTTGCCAGCTCTGGGTGGGGAAATACATGGAGATTTTGGACGCCTGGGGAGGGTGGTGTTTGGGGATAAGAGAGACTTCAGAAGGGTACAATGCCATAGAGTTGACCCTCCAAAGCAGTCATTTTTATCCAGGGGCAACTCATCTCTGTTGCAATTGTAATAGCAGGAGATCTCAAGGCCCCACCTGGAGATTGGTAACCCTACTTCAAGGGAAAGGCCACTTCACATTAGGGGGGCAGCTGCTTGGGGGTCCCCAAAGCCAATCTGCACACAACTTGGAGGACAGGCAGAGGGACATTCCAGGGAGCTCCACTATGAGTTTGATGCTTCTAGCTTGCAGGAGTGGCATTCAACACACTCCCCCACTTTTGTACACTGAACCCAAGGATCTTCCCTCCTCCAAAGCCAATCTGCACACAACTTGGAGGGCAGGTAAAGGGGCATTCTGGGGAGGTCCTCTGTGAGTTGGATGCCTCCAGATTGCAAGGGGGCACTTGGCATACTCTCCCCTTTTGCACACTGGACCATATGATTTTCCACACGCAAAGCCAATCTGCACACAACTTGGAGGGCCAGGTAGAGGGGCATCCCAGAGAGGTCTGCTGTGAGTTTGATGCCTCTAGCCCACAGGGGAGCCATTCTACCATGCCACAAACCTAACAAACCACAAACCAGTTCATTAAATGGGAAGGTCCGTGGAGTTTTGTGGTTCATTGTTCATGAGACTGCACAGATCACAAACTTCCATGAACCTCCATTTTCCTGGTTCGTGCCCATCCCTAATTGGAAGTTACCTTGACATTAGGAAAGGCAAGGAAGACATTTTAAAATAACTAAATCTCCTTCTTCTGTCATGTCCAGTAATACAAAAGATGTGCAGTGATACCACTACATTGTGAAAATCTCCATTTTTGCCCACTTCATTTGCTATTCCATGTGTAGGCTGGGCCTGGCAACCAACAGGAGACTGGGGTGGGTGGGACACGGGGGGTGTCAGTGACACTGCAACATCACTTCTGGGAGGAAATGTAAGTGATGTTGCACCTCTCTAGGAATCACCAGAAACTCTGGCTCCCAAATTCCCTGGCAGCTGAGAACCCTCACCTCAGCAGATGATATGAAAGTCTGTCCCCTGCCCTTGCTCATTGGAATGATGGGGGGAAATGGGGGAGATCAGAATCAACTGATGCCAGGATGTCACTTCCTATTTTGGAAAATGATGCTCTAGGAATTTTCAAAATTTCTATGGCAGGGGTGTCGAACTCATTTGTTATGAGGGCCGGATCTGACATAAATGAGACCTTGTTAGGCCAGGCGATGTGTATCATAAAATGTAATGCCAGGTAGCGGAGATATAAACTTTATAAAGGATACAAACACAAAGTGTTTTTTTTAACTTAAAATAAAAACATGCTTAAAACATTAGCTCTGTAAGCTGCAAACCTACTTTTGATTTGTTGACATTCACCACAGAAATCTCATGCTCAGAATTCTGAGTCTAGGACCCAGGTTAAAACATGAAATGGCTGAGTGATTAAGAGAGTCTGGCGATGCAAGCTATGATGCAGCAGCAGCAGCAGAACTGGAAGCAGGAGATGGCCAGTTCCACTGTGGGCCTGATAGAAGCCCTCTGGGGGCCTGATCTAGCCCCCGGGCTGCATGTTTGACACCCCTGCTCTGTGATAAAAAACCACCGAAAATTCCTAGTATTGTGGCATCAATTACTGTTCCAAAACAGAAAATGTCCTACGAGTTTTCCCTTCCATGCTCCTAGTGATTGCCAGCTGAGGCCTGGGAACCCTAAACCTGACAGAAATAAAATGTTAAATGAAACCCCGAAATGATGATAAGAAGCTAAGCTTGTCCCGTCTGTGCTTTACAATAATGAAGTCGGCTGGGCCAGCTTAAAATTACACTCCTAGGACAGGCCCACATGGCTACATTTGATAATGCCTGCAAGAAATGTATATGACCTCCCAGCTTACTGGTTCTCCCTCTTTTGAAAAAAGTTGCAATTAAAATTCTTCTTCTCGGCCTCCTCTGGTTCTCTTGTCCTAACCACTCGCAGGAGAGAGAAGGGGGAAAAAAATAAATGGCAAGAGACTCCCCCAGCTTCCATTTTACACAGTATAAGCATGTTTCTTTCTTTTCATCTCTCTGACAAAAAAGGCAACAAAGAGCTTTGTGAAATTGCCAAGAGTTTTTTGAGGAATGGGGGTGGGGGGGAATCTTCAGGCAAAAATAATGGAAGCTGAGGATTTTTAAAAAAACCCATAAAAACCTCAGATGAGTAAAAATTGCAGGCGTGCTGTGAGGTTACTGGCAAATACAATTTAATTATAAGATACAGAGTGGTAATGGCATTTGCGAGGCTGGAGCATGATTTCTCAGTAATAGAAGGTCTGTGGGGTTCCCTGCCTCAGAATGCCGTATCATCTTCAAATGTGATCTAACAAAATGGAGGTGATTGCTTTTTGCTGCTTAAAGGAGAATCGACATGTTCAAAAAGCCACAAGTTGGGGGACTTGAGCTGTGCTCAAGTCCAGCCAGTTACGGAGCTCATAACTGACTGCCGTATGTCTCTGATCCCCTCCCAAATGGGCTTTCCCCCCCCTTGTGTCTTGTAAGGTTATAGGCAAACCAGTATTCTGTGGAAGTGAGGTTAATTGAGACAGCTACATCAGATGGAGCATCTGGAGAGCTTTTATAGGTGGGAGACCAACAGAGCTGACCTATGGGGTTACCAGCCTTTGGGAAGTTTTCTTATGCCAACCGACTACACGTGATATTTTCCCAGTGAATAGCTTATTGTGTGTGTGTGGCAGGTTATTTGGAGTTTACAGCACCATGGTGGACCTCATCAAATGATATATACTTATGTGTGGTGAAGAGTGGGAAAGATGGTGAAAACACATGTCCATTTGGTGGGTCTCCCATGCATTCACCAGCCGTCCAAGTGAGATCAAACAGAGCCAATCCAGCAAGGTCGCACGGTTGTTTTCCTATGGAAATTAGCCATGTGACCTGAACCTACATGTGTTAGATTTGCCTTATCCTATCATTACCACCAATGCTCCCTCTAAGCTGTGGAGTCCTGTGAGCAAAAATTCTACTTTGTGAGCTACTGGCGTTAAAGTTGTGTGAGCAAGCAATTTGGCTACTGCATAAATCAGTTTGCTCTGGAGCCATCCTTCCTGAGCCAAGACAAAAATGTGTGAGCCAGAGTGTAAAAAACTGTGGGCTAGCTCACACTAACTCATCTTAGAGGAAACACTGGTACCACGTCTGTGCAGATAGCTGGTGGACTCTATCACAAGGTAGGTCCTTTGCCTTGGTAAGTGTGAGGACCAAATGGAGAACTCTCTTTGCGGATCATCAGTCTTTGCTGATCGTCAGCAAAGTAGTGTTGAACAAGTATGGCCAGTAACATAGAGTCAATACTGGGGGGTGGGAGTGGCACCAGGACTGTACATCTCCCAATGTATATTATTGGTTCGAGCTTCTGATGAATGCCCCACCTGGATTCTGTTTGGAAAGTCGTATCAGCACATAGTGGATGGGAGTGGAGCTAGTAGGGGGTGTGATTTTATCCCCCACTCCACCCCGATCCATGCCATCTTCATGGAGCTAAGGAAACCACACTGACCCTAGAGATCAAGGCTTGAAGATAGTTTGGGCACCTTGTTAGGAATTAAAACAAAGATGGAATCTCAGAGCAGCATCTGTGTGCTCAAGAGTAACTCTCAAGGGCACAATTAGGCTTGAATGAATCATCCCCACTTTCCTCTCGCCTTCCCTGCTGAAGTGCTGTACTAAGGAAGGGAAAAGGTATCTCGGAGACAGCGGTGACTGGGCTAATGTATTTTCTCCCAAATCATATTCTCCTAAGCTGAAGTTTATTCAGCCCTCTCAGTTAAGGGGGGATGATAGGTTTAGGGGTTTTACATAAAAATAAGGTGCAAAAGTATTGTATTTGGTGAGCCGATGCTTAATCTTATTGCTTTGCCATTCCTCAGCAAGGCGTAATATTTAGGGTTGTTTTAGCATTCATCGAAAGTCAAACATGCAAGTGACATTTTGAAAGAATTGAATTAAAAATGGGGTTCTGAAAACCTATTGATTTGTGCAAAAAGAATCATTTCCATTCTGCTCCATAACCATTTTGCTTCTAAAACTGGGGAGGGGGAACTAAACCCCCCTGTAAACACACACACCCCCGGCCGCCAGTACTTTCACCTATTCTAGCTGAGTCCTTTTAATGCACATTGGCAAAGGAAAATTGGAAACACTCTCCTTATAACATGGATTGGTTTATTATTTTGGGATCCTTCGTATATTGTATGGAAAAAGGCTTCCTCGTCTTTGAAGCAACTCTGGAGTTTTTGGTGCTTTGCAGTTGGACCGGCACCAGTGTTCCCTCTAAGCTGAGTTAGTGTGAGCAAGCTCACCATTTTTTAGCCTCCGGCTCACACATTTTTGTCTCTGCTCAGGAAGGATGGCTCCAGAGCAAAACTGATTTATGCAGTAGCCAAATCGCTCGCTCACAAGTTTAACGCCAGTAGCTCACAAAGTAGAATTTTTGCTCACAAGACCCTACACTTCAGAGGGAGCATTGAGTCCGGCACTGTCTTCTTGGCCACAGTTGACATATTTAGCTGAGCCCTGCAGCCTTTCACGTTGCATCCTAGGTAGCATCGCAGGAAAGCAGGGAGCTGGGGAGCCATCCCTGCTACAAGAGGCTTTGTCAGGCTGCTCCCAAAGCAACTGGAGTTCAGGACGGAGCTGCCAAGTAGATCAGAAGGCAAGAGACAGACAGCTCAGAGGAATGGAAGACTCCAGACAAAGCAAGCTGGAGGGAGGGAGGGGGGAGTTTGGAAGCATAGCAGATGGACACGGCAGAGAGAGAGCATGTGTCCAGGCGGCAGAGACTGCTGCGACCTCATTCTTTCTGCCTTGGTAGAGTTGAAAAGGTTCACAGGGTAGACACAGTCCATATTGGCTGGTGAGATGCCATCACTGGAGTGTGAATGAGGCAGCTGCGACTAACTCCTGCAGGAGGGGAGACCCCTCTGGTCACCTTCCCTCCCTGTGGCGAAAGAGACGGCATTGACAGGAGTGTTGTCTTTCCATGAAAGCAGACTCCGTGACCTGGGACCAATGGCACGCGTCAAGGGGATGTTTTGCCCATCTCAGCAGCTGCCCCATCTGGAGAGCTGCTTCCTGTCTCCTGACTTTCAGTCGTGGGAGAGCTTCAGCACAGCAAGGTCCGGATTTGAAGAGCAAACATTGGAGTCAGGCGCAACTCTTATTGCGAGTCCTATCCTCTGCTGCTAACAGGAACAGCCCCCTGCCCTCCTCTAAGTGACAGCCCTTCAAATACTTAAAGAGAGCAATCTTGTCCCCCCCCCAAGAAGAGATTGGATTTATACCCTGCCCTTCACTACCTGAAGGAGTCTCAGAGCGGCTTACAAACTCCTTTCCCTTCCCCTCCCCACAACAGACACCCTGTGAGGTAGGTGGGGCTGAAAGAGCTCTTTCCAGAACTGTCCTTGAGAGAACAGCTCTGACGGAACTATGGCTTGCCCAAGGTCATCCAGCAGCTGCAAGTGGAGGAGTGGGGAATCAAACCCGGTTCTCCCAGATTAGACTCCGTACCGCTACAGCAAACTGGCTCCTGATAGCTGAGCACCAGTTGGAGTTTCCAAACTGATTTTGAGGAGAGACCAATGTACAGAGAATTGCAGTCGTCTGGTCTCGATGTTACTGTCGCATGGATCCAGGTGGCAAGATCAGCCATATCAGAGTAAGGGGCCATCTTTGGGAGTAGGCTGAGCTAGAAGAAAGCCTTTTGTACACCTGCATCCACTTGCTTTTCCAGTAATAACATTGGGTCCAGTATAAACCTAAGGCTCTTAACTGAGTCAGCGAAAGTTAGCTGAACTCCATTAAAAAAAACCCCATCAAACATTGGGTCCCCATTGGGGGGTTCAATATAAATAAATAGATGTCCACAATGACTTTGTTGCATGCGTACTTGAAAATCCGACAGATGTTCAGGTGATTCCCCCAAATTAACTGGACCAGAGTGTGAGTCCACTATTACAGGTAGAAGCCTAACTCTCTCTGTCCTTTGGCATTTGGAAGTGTGGGCTCCTGCGAGTTGACAGAAGAAAAGAGAACTCTTTCTCCCAATGTTTTTTTTTGTTTTTTTTTAGGATACAGGAGAGGAATAAGCTGGCAGTTATCTCTGCTCCATCTGTTTAGCTCCAGTGATGGATCCTTTAAAGCCCAACTGTGATCCCACGGGGACACACTCAACTAATCCTCTGCTTTTAAGATTTTATTTGTGCAATAAATGGATGACAAGGTTTGCAAGTACATAACAAAATGAATAGGTTTATAAATGCAACCTTTCGGCAGCGCACAACAGAGCAAAATGCAGTGCAGCTAAAGTGTTTAAAGCCCATTTTCTCTCCAACTCATTCATATTTCAAGCAGTAATGCGCTCATTTGCTTATCGACACAGTCTTCCCCCCCCTCCATTTTTGAAACATATTTTTTTATAAATTAACCTGGCACAGATTTTAATAATAATAACTCACATTTATATGACACATGTTTTTATCTCTCGGGGCCTTAAACGGCTTTGCGGGCTTACCCAAAGTAATACGGAAACTGATAATGGGCGTAGGGTTGGGTGGGCCCAGGATGGTAAACATTAGCAGCTGTTTAAATGCCATCCTTCAATGGGCCGAGAAGCAAAGAAGGGACTGGAAGAGGCAGAACGAAGTTGAGCATTTTGGAACTCAGCCTGGATAGCAGACCTGGAGGTTCTTCCAGAAGATCCTGGGCAAACCGAATGAGTCGGGGTGCACTTGGAGGCAAAAATAGCCTTGGAAAGGGCCCCACCCTTGATATGCCACAGCTCTACTCCCAATGAAAGGGGAGAGAAGGAGGAAGGGCAGCTGGCCCTGGCTCCATCCCCTGACGGAGTGAGGGAAAGGGCAGGTTTGCCATGGTTTCCACCCGTTTTGCACCCACCTGCCTTGCAGACCACTGCCTTCCATGAGATGGGAGCTGTGATGTTGCTAGGCTAGCAAAATGGAACTTCCATCTACAGGAGCAGCATACCAGTAGGGCCACCACATTTCACCATCACACTAGTGTGCTCTGCTTTCCCAGCTGTGTGATGCTCCTCCTCCCCTCCCCTCTGTTGGGGACTCCAACTTCCCTACTCCTTCCATCCTCTCTTCTACCCAAGTTCCTTGGCCCCCTAGTGGATAGTTGGCTTGCTGCTTATTGTTGGCTCAGTTGTATGCCTGTGTTTTAAGGTCTGAATGATGTGGCTGAAATTAAGCAGGTACAAGGTTGGTTGGTTGGTTTGCTTTCTGGCAAAGCAGTGCAATGATGGGGATGGTTTCTGAATAGATTTTGGCAGGTCATGCTGTTTACAGTTTCACGACCAGAGGGGGGAAAATGTGGCAACTTGACTACCCATAGCCAGATTAACCACAGACTATATTCACTCTGACTGGGATTCTTCTGTTTCCTTGATCATCACCACTCCCAGGAGCATCTGCTGTTCCTTTTTAAGCATTGTGTCTGTGCAGCAAAAGCACTAGCAGTTAAAAGAAATAATAAACCCACACTGCATTTTAATGCGCTCTGGCACCACTGACATGCATGCAGATCTGTTTTGAATGAAGCAATGGGGCAGCACTTGCTATTGGGAGGGAAGAAGCCAATAGACAGTTTGGAACTGGAGCGCTAAGAGGAAGTTCAGCTGAAGTTGGGGCAGTGTGTATGCGCGTGCACACATATGGGCGCATGCATCTATGATAGAGGAAGAAATGAAGTGGTCAGTGGACTGTGGCAGCGCTATTGTCAGACTCTTGAACAAACGTGCCCCAACAACACTCCCTGGAAGGTGATTTGTTTATTGAAAGAAGCGCTTGTGTTAAGCTGTGACCACTTGTGTCAGAACTAATTCAATTGGCACCAAAACCAAAGTTATACATATTTAAACAAGCCCCACCCCCGCCCGGCGTCTCATCCAATCACTCTGTTCACACATCCCGCCTAAAAGAAGCATGCACCATTAGCTCCCCTGCCTCTACCTGCCAACGGACACTATATTATCTACTACAAGCGAGCTAGCCAAGATAGCATCCAAGGTCATTGAAAATTCTTCCCAGATGGGAGGCTCTCTTAGGAATAGTTGCCCAGCACCTAAATGAAGTGTTTTCCCACACCCCCAGCACACTACCCTGTATAGCAAGATACAGAAAAGGCATAAAACACATGACAAGTTTGACAGCTATGAGCTTACTTCCCAGCACTTCCCAAATGAGAACAGTGGTAACATTGCTCTTCTTCTACCACGTATAATTGCCCCTGCTTCCGTTCAGGCCCTGGGGCACCAGTTTGGTCAGGGCAGAATCATCCAAAGTCAGATCAGAGGTTGGTAGCCGGAGGGCCAGAAGCAGGCAACAGGTTACCGGAACGCAGCAGAAGGAATGTCAGGGGGCTAGGCCAGAACGAAGTCAGTAATAGGAATGCTGGGAATTTCGCTGTGAGTGTGTTCAACAGTCGAGCTTACCATATATGTGTGCTTGGGAATTACGTTCCCAGCCCACAAGTCTCGGCACACATTTAGTCAACAGTCCACTTGTCTGTTACATGTACTTTATAACATGTGACTTGAGCCTGAGGTGCACATGAGACACTGAGTCAAATACAGGGAGGGGTCCACTACCAAGATGCAGCAGAGAGAGCCAAGTCCTTACAGTACCATGTTAGGGCTGAAGACTGTAGCCTGGAGACTGCAGTTTTATACCTTCAGGACAGATACCATTGGTTCCCTCCAGTCATCTGTTCTCACTCACCTTCCAGTCAAAGTGCAGTTCTCTTGCTGGCCATTTTGCGGGCTTGTTGCAGCAAGAGGTCAGGTCAACAGTTCCCTCTGCACAGACTGTTCTCCTAGCAAGCAGAGGAAGGCACTGGAGCTTCGGGCTCTGGGTTCAAGCCTGACTGTGCTGACACACCATCCCCGTCTATTACACATCGTCAAACAATTGATTTTACCCGCTGTACTACTTCACATGGCAATCGCTTGATCTCCATTGTTTCATAACCCCAAAGGATAATATTCCTCTTTGGCTAAAGTCATAGCTGAAAACATAATTCCCCTACAGCTTGTTCTCAAACAGCCCAAAGTGGTAACAAATGGCATGGTACCTTGGTGTTCATGTGCATGCAGAGATCTGCACTAGAGGCAAGATTCATCTGTTCCCCACCCAGAGATCTAAATTTTTGAGACTGTGGGGAGGGGACTGGAGCCCTGAAGAGTGACAATGCTAGCAAAATAGACATAATTTTAGCACAACATCTCCAACAATTTCCAATTAGATTCGGGTGGGTAGTCATGTTGGTCTGAAGCAATAAGACAAAGTTTGAATCCAGCAACACCTTTAAGACCGACAAAGTTTAATTCTGGGTACAAGCTTTCCTGTGCATGAGTGTGCATGCACATGAAAGCTATTACCCAGTATTAAACTTTGTCAGTCTTAAAGGAACCGCTGGACTCAAACTTTGTTCAATTTCCAACCAGTAAGCCCTTCCATTTTAGTAACTTCCACATGGTAGTAAAGTGCAACTATTCAATCTTGCTGTAACTTCTGAATATTCATCACTGTGGAAAGAAACTGTGATATAATAATAAATGTGTAATTTATTTCCACACTATGCTTTTCTTTAAAAAAATTAATTTGAAAGACCAGCTGTTTCGGCTTTTCTTATAAGAATTTAATTGGTATATAATAGCATAGTTAATTAAATACAAATCAATAGTTTAAAACAACTAATTGATATTTAATATGTATGGGAAAAATAACTTAGTTGTAATATAATTAACTCAATATTAAATAAGTGTTGGAAACGCAATAATGACTTTACGGCATTATAAAGTTTATCGTTCTTTAATAAACTTGCAATTAGGCAGGAATGAGCTCAGAAAATTATTAAACAGGTATTATTGGGCTATTAAACATTTATTACCATTCCTGGTGGGATACATCTGCACAATAGTACAAATTATGATCACATTAATAAACCTTTACTACCCCTTTGCTGTAGTATTTTTGTATGCTGGTTCCTCTAAATCCTCGATCTCTCTGTGACTTCTGCATAACATAATTGCCTTAAAAGCGGTCAATAAAATTGCAAATGAATGAGGGAGGGGAAATTGATGAGGGAAGGCAAGATGCTTTTACGGTGTAGCTCTGGGGGAAACGCTAGTTTCTTTTCCAACTCAAGCATGCCGTCTTCTGTAACTGAAAGGCCTGCATACCTACTCAGAAACAATGAATAAAATAAAATAAGCTGTGCAAGTATTTAGAAACAAACCAAGAAAGTAGCTTATGCCTTTATAAGGACAATATTGACAAAGCAGTGCAGTGCGTAAACTCTTGAGTTCCACGAAATTCTTCTTCAAAGGTTGTTAACCTCCAGGTGATGGCTGGAGATCTCCCGCTGTTACAGTGGATCTCCAGGCAACAGATATCCGTTCCCCCGAAGGAAATGCTGCTTTGGAGGGTGGACTCTATGGTATTATGCTCCATTGAAGCCCCTCCCCTCCCCAAATCCTGCCTTCCTCGGGCGCCACTCCCAAAATCTCCAGGTATTTCCCAACCCGGAGCTGGCAGCCCTAGTAGAAACTCAGGATGTAGTTGGCTGCTGTAGGAATGCAACCTTTTACTCGATTGATTGATGAATTATTAAACATAACTTCAGACTCATTAAATGTATGCTCCTAACTAATCTGACAGTAGATTTTTGGAAAAGGTAATTATTTCAAATGCAAATACTTTAAGAATTGCAGCACTCCCTTAGGAAGAGACCTTTCCCTGTGTCTGTCACCCACCAGACAAAACTCTTCTTCTAAGGTTACATCTGTTGTTACAGATAAAAGAAAATATGTTTAATTTTCTTTAGTACTATAGTTTTCTCTCAAACCGATGTGATTAACTCGCTCCTTCAACTGAATGAAAACCCATTGTCATAACTCTAAAGGAGTAATGGAAGAAGTCGTCTCATTAGACTAATTTGGTTAGATCAGGGTTGCCAATTAGGGTTGCCAAACCCCTCGGTTTGGTAGGGATCCACCGCTTTTTTGGAGGTTCTACCCGCCACCAGCCAGCTGGCCGATGGGGGAAGCCCCGCCCCCAAGCCCCAACACCCACAGCCACCCCTCTCCCTTCTCCCTGCACTTAAAGGGGCTCCCTTTAAGTGCTGGGAGCTGGCGTTTCCCACGTGCCGGATCTCCAAGCGGAGATCGGGAATGCAAAACCTTCCAGCACCCTGCACTTAAAGGGGCCCCTTTAAGTGCAGGGAGCTGGTATTGCCCTAGGGTTGCCAAGACAACTCACCCCTCGGAGCGGGGGAGCCTTGCTGGCATCCGGGAGGTCTTGATGGGCGCGTGCGCGCGCCGGCAGCACGTCACCGGAAGTGGCGTGTGACGTTGCTGACGTTGGGGGCGTGGCCAAGCTCGTCCACGCCCCCAATGTCAGCAACGTAGCGGTGACGCAGCTTCAGGGGCGGGGTTCCCCTGGGGCCCGATTCCCCGCCCCCCCGGCCCCATTTGGCAACCCTACATTTCCCTGTGCACCCATCAGGCAGAGGGGTGGACGTCCCCAATGCTGCGTCACTGGAAGTGACGTGCGACGTTTTCCCATATGGTTCCCCCCCCGACGAGCTCAGCCACGCCCCCAACGTCAGCAACGTGGCTGCGTCACCTCTGGTGACGCAGCTTCGGGGGCGGGGGTTTCCCTGGGGCCCGATTCCCCGCCCCCCCGGCCCCATTTGGCAACCTTACATTTCCCCGCGCACCCATCGGGCAGAGGGGTGGACGTCCCCAATGTGACGTCATTATGTCAGGGATGCCCCGCCCCCTCCAGGAACGCCCCTCCAAAGTCCCCCGCTGGGGGCTAAAATGGACTTGGCAACCCTATTGCCAATCTCCCGGGGGCATCTGGAGACCCCCTACTATTACAATTGATCTCCAGATGGCCAAGATCCGCTCCCCTGGAGGAAATGGCCACTTTGGAAGGTGGACTCTGTGCGTGATACCCTGCTAAGGTGCCCCCCCTCCCCAACCCCACTCTCTTCAGGCTCCACCCTTCAAAATCTCCAGGTATTTCTCAACCCAGAACTGGCAACCTTGGTTAGATTGTGCTTGGTATAAACAATGTTCAGTTGCACCAAGCCGTGATGGGATAAAGAGGCAATGGCTGATGGTTTCCCTTTGGGAAAACAAAAGCTAGAGGTTGTCTCATTTTGTTTAATTGTGATGATAGTTAAGTGAGTTTTAGGGCCACAAGATACTTTCAGCTTAGAGCTGCCCACTTCCAGGTGGGCTCCTGAGTACCCACTCCTACTAGCTCCTTCCGTTGAACAAAGAAAGCCATGACAGGAGTTGCCTGGCAAAAGGGATGACTTCCACGTTGGGATTACGGTGATTTCCTCTCCCTGCGCATCATGTCCATGAAATACTTCATCGTCCATTACTGCCAATCGGCTAAAGGGCACAGAAACTGCATTTCTGTACCTCATTCTCCTTTCTCATAAACATAACCCTCATTGATTTCCGTAGCCCAGAGCTAGTGTCCCCAAACAGGGCTTGTTTCATAGTCTGCATACCAAGAGGAGGTGGGGGGGAATCAATCCAAATGGGAAGCTCATTTGTTTGAAGACTGCAAGCCATGGGCACGTGATGCTTATGGGGGGGGGAGGGGGGATCCATCTGATTTTTCACAATTCCCGAAAGCTCCAAAGTCCTGTATCCTTTGCTTTCTCAGCTGTAAGTTCTCCTTTGGCATGAAATGGCTTCGAAAGTGGAATTCAGCTCCTTGCATACAGGACTGGGAGGACTTGATGAAACGGTTAAGTACTGAAAGGTGCCTTTAGCTGTAAAAGCTTGAGCAAGCTCTTACAAATCTGCAGCCTGACTGAATTATTATGAATTCCTTGCACTTGTGTGGCTCCTTCTCATTCCAAGGCTGTCAAAATAGTTTTCAAGGAGACATGATGTCAGCCTTCTTGAGAGAGCAAACCTGAGGTAAGGCCTCAAATCCTGATCAGTATTCTTATCCAGAATTGGACTTAGACATCACAGTGTGGATTTCTGTCTTGATGTCTGAAGCCTCCTAATTTAGTCTGCCAAAAGTGGTTATGAAAACATGGCCTTTGAGTGGGATCCATCTAGGCTTTTGGGGGGACACATTCTAAGCCTTGACGCTGCAATAGCCTTTGAGAACACCAGGCAGTTTGTGTGCCAGGGTACTACAGGAATAGCCTGGCATAACAACAAAGAGTCTTCTTGGAACACGTTCAGCCATTTTAGGACATCTGACAAGTACAGTTGGCTGTCCTCCACTTGCAGTCCCCAGGAGCAATTTGGGGGCGGAGCCTGGAGAGGGGGAGCATCACAAATGTCACAATGTCACTTCTGGTTGAGCAGGCTGAAGTGATGTCATGGTGTCAGTGACTCTAGGACTTCCATAAATCTCTCTGGTGTTCACAATGCAAAAGATTTCAGAAGAGAGACAGACAAGGCGGAGGGGGAGCTGTCTGGCTTGTGATAGGAAGGCAGGAAGAAAGGTAGTCTATGAAAAATGTTTAAAGCAAAATGGGAGTCTTTGGAATACTAAAGCTTGAGAACCACTACTCTAGAGCAATGTTCCCTCTAAGCTGTGGAGTCCTGTGGGCAAAAATTCTACTTTGTGAGCTACTGGCATTAAAGCTGTGAGCGAGTGATTTGGCTACTGCATGAATTAGTTTGCTCTGGAGCCATCCTTCCTGAGCTAAGGCCAAAATGTGTGAGCCAGAGGCTAAAAAACTGTGAGCTAGCTCACACTAACTCAGCTTAGAGGGAACACTGCTCTAGAGAATATGTATGAATGTCACGCACTGCCTGCCCCCCTGGGGGTGTGCTCTCCTCCACCGTGGTGCCTTGACTCCAGAAGAGCTCCCTCAAGGCCTCGGAGAGAGAGGGGATGGACTTTTATTTCACCCTGTTCCTTCTCCTCTCAGCCGTCTGGTCCCCTTGATGGCCTGGACTGGGCAGCTCTCTTCTTCCTCCACCTGTCAGCAGGAGCCCCATTTTATTTCCTCCCTCCACCTGTTTACCCTGCCCCCATCCCTGGTGAGTGGCTGCCTCCTCTGTCCTTCCTCCTGGCACTATGGGGGTTGGCTCGGAGCTTCCTGGCTCAGTCCCAGGTGCCGCCCCACCCCTGAGCATCTTCCATGCCCACCCCGCCCTTGCCTGTTCTGGCCCAGCTGCAGGGAGCGTCGGATGGACTACTCTCAGCTCCCATCTGTTCCTGGCTGCCTCCTCTGCTGCTGCCACTGTCTTGTTCCCAGGGCTGGACTCCACCATGGTCCATGCCCAATGACACCTGGGGCCTGCTATTGCCCCAAGTGAGTTGCCCTGGTGTTTCTGCTAAGGTTGCCAAGTCTCACCTTGTTCCGGAGCGGGGGACTCCCGGGCTGATCCCGGAGGGTGTGCGCGCCACATCCACGTCACCAGGAAGTGACGTGATGGTGCTGGGCACGCTGGGGGTGGGGCCATGACCATCCAAGGGAAAACCATGGAGTTTTCCCTCAGATGACCATGGCCCCGCCCCCAGTGTACCCGGTGTGGTTGCGTCACTTCCTGGTGACGTGCACGTCGGGGTGGAGTTCCCCCCGGGGCCCGATCCAGCGGCGGTGGGGAACGGGCCTCTGGGGCAGGGGTTTCCCCACCCCCCCGGGGGGACTTGGCAAGCCTAGTTTCTGCTCCAGACCTGGCGGAGGTGGGCTCCTGGGATGTCCAGGCATTAGGGCCATCTGCAGCGCTGCCTGCCTTCCCGGCCACTTTCCCATCCCATGAGTTGTCGGAGCTGGCGAGTCCAGGCATAGGCCTGTCCTCTCCGGCTGCTGGGTCACAGCACACCCAGGTTGCTCCACCACTCGCCCCAACTCCAGACAGTGGGGGGAAAGTCCTCTCTGCCTTGTTATCCCTGTTATACACTTTGGAAGCACATGAAGTGTGTCGGTGCTTTATTCGTCTCATGGATACCTCATTATCCATTTGTGCGTTCCTTAACTCATTTATAGGTAACTTATTAAACTAATAGGTCCATTATTATTTTAATTAATGCCCTTCGTGATGAAAAATAATTGGCATGCAGAACAATTCTTTCTTGTCCTAGTGAAGGGAGGACTACGACAGAACATCTATCCTGTCTCACAGCTGCCAGGGATCAGGGGAACGTTTCTTCCTTTACCTCAGGGCAGTTTTTTGGCCTAAGGTACGAACTGAAAAATGTTAAAGGGATGTGCTCCAGAATATCATCAATCTGTCCAATGGTAAAATATCTGGCCCTCCATACCAATTGTCATGCCTGCCCTTGACTCAGCCCCAGAGCCAGCTCCTGACAGCCTAAGAGGGGAGGATTCAGTGCCTTTAAGAGCTGAAGAAGCATCAGGATTTGCACCTACTGTAAGTACTGAGGAGGATACACAGCAATCTGAGTCAACTACAGGACGGTTTGCACCTGGAATTGAGCAAGCCATAAGCAGCTCACCACCTGCATCTCCCCCACCTGTAAGTAGGCTTAGGGATCAGAGACGTCAGGAGCTGGCTAGCCTACGAAAAGAAGCACGTTCAAGAGGGTGGAGATCCTTGAGCCCTGAGTTTTAACAGCAGCCAGGACCTCACACAAAGGTGCTAATGAGTTAATGGGCCAGAGCACTATTTAGTAGGGCCTCTGGCCATGAGCAATTTGTGCTGGCAACCTTGTTTGTAGAACCAGAAGCTCTGCACCTTGATTCCTGTTTGACTCTGTGGCTTTTGGACTCGGCTTGTATTTGGACTGCTCTGGCTCCTGACTTCCAGCTTTGAACCTGACCACGCCCTCAGCTTTGCTCCTTGTACTCTGACCTCTGGTAACGTTTGACTACGGCTTTGTCTGGTGTTTTGGGACTTGTTTAACGCTCTGCTGACTGCTCTCCCGGCTGACCTTTGGACTTGTATTGTGACTCCCCCTGTCTGCCTGTCTCCCTGGCTCTACCATGACACCAATCACAAATTCAACAAAACCATGCACGTTCTCCCTCATGCCCGCATCAGTGCAAACCATTGGCCCATCTATATTAGCATGGCTGGGATGGGTGTAGGGTGAGCACTAAGAAGAAAGGTGCTGCTCTGTGCCTATCATCCATCTTTATCCTTCCTCTGCAGGAACCAGGGTGGCCTATGTGCCTCTCCCTTCCTTCATTCTGCCCCCACAATAGGCTGAGGGAAACTGTCACACCCAAGCAGTGTTCCCTCTAAGTTGAGTTAGTGTGAGCTAGCTCACAGGTCATTAGCCTCTGGCTCACACATTTTTGTCTTAGCTCAGGAAGGATGGCTCCGGCGCAAACTAAGTTCTGCAGCAGTCAAATCACTTGCTCACAACTTTAATGTCAGTAGCTCACAAAGTAGAATTTTTGCTCACAAGACTCCACAGCTTAGAGGGAGCATTGCGCCTAAGTTCACCCAGGTGGTCAGCTGTGTTGTTCTGAAGCAGTAGAACAAATTTAGAGTCCAGTGGCACCCAATGAGCTTCATGGATGACTGGGGAGTTGAATGTGGGTGTCCCAGGTTCTAATCCATTACACAGACTATGCCTGCAAAAAGAAGAAGAAGCTATTTCTGTGTATTTTCTCTTACTTTTTCTTTATTTATTTATTAAAACATTTAGATCCTGCCTTTCCTCAAGGTTCAAGGTGGCATTACAATAATAGTTAAAACATTCTCAGTCTAAAACCAAAACTAAAATAGCCAACCCCAGATCTCTCCCCCCTCCCTCCTCAAAAGCCCTGGCAAACAGGCAGGCCTTGTGGTACCTCCTGAAAGTCTCCAAAAAGGAGGCCCCCCTCCCCTCTCCAGGGACCTCACTCCACAAAGCCAGAACCGTGATGGAAAGCATCCAGGCTCTGGTTCATGTGAGACAGGCCACCCTAAGTGGTGGGATAGCCAACTGCTGGCTGTCCGATGACCAGAGGTCATTTCCTGCAGGAGCACACAGGAGCGGAGCTCCGGCAGTAAGGAGCCCAGGGGATGGGCACATGCAACAAGCCCCACCCCCTGCTCCCAGCAGCCCTCAGTTGGGCCACGAGGAGCAAGAAGCAGCCAGGTAAGTTGCAGAGCCCCCCCCCGGCCCGCCTTCAGGTACAAGCTCCCCCTCCTCTGTGAGGGCAGATCTTCACGCCCCCCCCCCATAGCTAGCAATTCAAAACAGTCCAGTGGCACCTTTAAGAGCAAGTTTTATTCAGGTACAAGCTCTCCCTCCTCTGTGAGGGCAGATCTGCATGTCCCCCCCCCCAATAGCTAGCAATCCAAAACAGTCCAGTGGAACCTGAGCGGTGGGTGTTGCCTTCTGACACATTTCCAGTGATGTCAGGGGTGTGGAATATGCAAATAAGTTATGCTAATAAGTTATTCTAATGAGCTCCTGCACCTCTTTTTCTACTAAATGACCCCTGCTGATGACCATAGTTGACACACAGGGACATATGGGAAGAGATGGTCCTTTGCTCCATTCATCTTGAAGCATCAGGAGATGAGAGTAAGGAGACCCAGTTGTAGAGTTAAGTAACTCTACACTTCAGTTTAAATCTTGTTGTTCCCTCCCTTTAGAAAGTAATGTATAGTTCAATTGAAAAGCCTGCTTCTGGAGGCCCTTGCTGAGGCCCCAAGCCATGCCCTGGGCTTCTACCTGAAGTCCAACCCTGATGGCTCTGTTGGAAAGTCTAGACCATCTGGGTGTTTTCTGAACTGACACCCTAACTGTACCTGTAAGTACTTGGGGTGAAGCAGAGATGGGACTACTGAAGATGTGCTGACTTCAATGGGTCCATCATCTGATCTTCCAGTCTTGGAAAGGGTTGCCAGGCCCCCCCTGGCCACTAGTGGGTGATAGGAGGGTACGGATGGTAGATCCAGGTTGGGAAACTCCTGGAGTTTGGAGGATGAAGTCTGGGGGAAGACAGGGACCTCAGTGGGATACAACACCACAGAGTCCACTCTCCAGAGCATCCTTTTTCTCCAGGGGAACTGATTGCTTTCGTCTGGATGAGCTGTAATTCTGGGGGATTGCCAGGTCCCACCTGGAGGCTTGCAGCCCTGGGATTTTCCAGCCCATTGTTCTTCACTGCTTTCCCCTGTAGTGCAACTTCCATAAGCCTCCTTGAGCCCACTTACTCTGCCTTGAATTCCTGTTATTGGCCTTTTCTAGCTACTTGCTTAGCAGGTTTTTAAAAAGAGGCTAGATGACCATCTGACAGCGATGCTGATTCTGTGAACTTTGGCAGATCATGAAAAGGAGGGCAGGAAGGGTTGCATCTGTGCTTACTCCTTGTGGCCCTTTCTTACACACCCAGGGAAATGCTGATTGTGAATTTGGGGTCAGGCAGCATTTTTTCTCCATGCCAGTTTGGCCAGTGATCCTGAAGGGTTTTTTGGGTTTTTTGTCATCTTCTGGGCACAGAGCAGGGGTCACTGGGTATTGGGGGGGGAGTAGCCGTGAATTTCCTGCATTGTGCAGGGGGTTGGACTAGATGACCCTGGAAGTCCGTGCCAAATCTATGATTCTATGATTCCAGGACAATCTAAGCAGAGTTACAGCCTTCTAGATCACTGCAGACTGTGACTGCAGCCATGAAATTAAAAGACGCCTGCTCCTTGGGAGGAAAGCGATGGTGAACCTAAACAGCATGATAAAAAGTAGAGACATCACCCTGCCAACAAAAGTCCGCATGGTAAAAGCAATGGTATTCCCAGTAGTCAGGTATGGCTGCGAGAGTTGGACTATAAGGAAGGCTGAGCGCCGAAGAATAGATTCTTTTGAACTATGGTGCTGGAGAAGACTCTTGAGAGTCCCTTGGACTGCAAAAAGATCAAATCAGTCAATCCTAAAAGAAATCAACCCTGACTGTTCCCTGGAAGGCCAGATAATGAAACTGAAGCTCAAATCCTTTGGCCACCAAATGAGAAGGGAGCACTCCCTGGAGAAGACCCTGATGCTGGGAAAGATTGAAGGTCAAAGAAGACAGGGACGGCAAAGGATGAGATGGTTAGACAGTGTCATCGATGCAACGAACATGAAATTGAGCCAACTTCAGAGGACGGTGGAAGACAGGAGGGCCTGGCGGGAGATGATCCATGGGGTCGCGAAGAGTCGGACTCGACTGTGTGACTGAACAACAACAACAAGGGCCATTGATTCTATTAACCCAGAAGGGTGTAACATTGCTTAGGATTGCACTATTACTCTCTGCCCTGATGTTCTGGATTCAGTTCTACCTTTGGAAAGCACAGATTCAGGTTCAGCTCTAGCTACTATGGGGTTCCCATAGTCCACTTAGAAGACAACAGTCTGCTGCCATTTTGACCTCGGTCCTGCATATCGAAGTGCCTAGAAAGATATCCACTCATTGAGTAGAAATTACTCCTTCTGCTCCAAGTGCTTAAAGGTTGTTTGTGTTGCAGATGTGTTGGGGTTAGCTGTACATAGCTTTTCATTTTGTATAGGCATTTTTGCAATCACTTGCTGGGTTTTGAATGTGGATCCTTTTGTAATTCCATCAGCATCAGTCAGTGCAGTAAACAGGGCTCCATTCGTGCAAAAGAGATGGGTAATTATGCAATTACACTTCAGAATTAGCAGTAGAGTGAAAGGCGGGGGTGGGGGGAGAAAAGAGAGAGGGAGAGAGCGAGCGGATTTGTTTGGCTCCACCGTTGAAGTCACTATTTAGTGCAGTTGTTAAAGTTAAGCTAATTTTGTTATTTTAATTACATTTTGATACCTTGGCAGTTCATTAGAGGCTTGATAAGAATCAATGATATCTTTGCTTTCATAGCAACAAAGGCATAAATAACATCCTGTTTGCTTCTATAGTTTTATACAGATAAAGTTAAGTAGAAGAAGGGCAGGAATTCTGAATACCTGACCTGCATAGCCCAGGCTATCCTGATTGCATCAGTTCTTCAGAAGATAAGCAGGGTCAGCCCTGGTTAGTATTTGGTTGGGAGACCACCAAGGAAGTCCAGGGTCTACAGTGGCAGGCAATGACAAACCACCTCTGAACATCTTTTGCCTTTATGTCAGCTCTGACTTGATGGCAAAAAAGAAATGTCTGGGATGGTTTTAACTTCAGCCATATTGGTAGCTCTCTTGGGCTGTTGCAAAGAGGGTAGAATGGGGGCATCTGGGCCAGAAGAGAGTCTTGTAACAACAGAAGTCAAAAGGTACCATTTTCTGTGATTGTATTCAGACACGGAAACGAACCGTGGTTTGCAGTAACGGGCATATGCTGTGGAAGTTCCCAGGTCCATGCCTTCCTTCCTTTCTCCATTGGAATGCAATTCATGTTTTTAAATATCCTGGTTCCCAACAGAACCTAAATTATCTTGACATCTGAAACTGTCATGAACCTGAGGATGTCTAAGATTGGCTCCTGTAATGACAAACCATGGCTTTTCCCCGGTATCTCTGGATGCAGTCAATGAACTAAAAGGTAAAGGTTTCCCTTGCTCGATAGCCAGTCGACTCCAACTCTAGGGGTGCGGTGCTCATTTCCATTTCCAAGCCGAAGAGCCAGCGCTGTCTGAAGACGTTTCTGTGGTCATATGGCCAGCATGACTAGACGTCAAGGCGCATAAATGCAACAAGACCAGCGAATGTTTAATTCACTGTTTACTTTTTACTTTCATTTTTTTATTTTACTCCACCGGGGACCCAGAGTAGCTCACATCATTCTGCCCTCTTCCATTTTATCTTCACAATAATCCTCTAAGGTAGCTTAGGCCGAGACTGTGTGTCTGGCCCAAGGACATCCTGCAGGCTTCTGTGGCAGAGTGGGGATTTGAATCTGGGTCTCCCAGATCCTAGGCCAACACTCGAGCCACCACACCACACTCCTAAGAAGGAATTCAACACATGTCCATTTTTATTCAGCCATATCTTGATCCCAACCTGTGTTTCAAAAATAAAAATTTGAAGATGTATCAAGCTGTACTCTGAGCAGACATTGTACCCTGAGTTTCGTTCAACCCCCTTTTTATGGCAAATGGGATTATCACATGCCTAGCCATCGCGTGGCATTTGTTTCTATTGCAAGTCCTCTTCCAAAGTATAGTAATTCTATCGTTTGTAAGCCTTGGAGCTTCAGTTCTACATTCTCCCCGTAGGTTGGCAGCCTGGCATTACACTGGGCAACTTCTCTGTGACATCAAATTATCGGGGTCAATAACACCCAGAGGGCTGCAATGAGTCAGTGTGACATCATGGCAGGCCAGTTAGGCCCAGTGGACAGTATTTGCAACCTGTATGTGAAGTGCACTCCTCTATTAGAACATAAGAACATAAGAGACGCCAATGTTGGATCAGGCCAAAGGCCCATCCCGTCCAACACTCTGTGTCACACGGTGGCCAGAAATACCAGGTGCCATCAGGAGGTCCACCAGTGGGGCCAGGACATTAGAAGCCCTCCCACTGTTGACCCCCCCCAAAGCACCAAGAAGACAGAGCATCACTTGCCCCAGAGCCCCTATCTATACCTTGTGGCTAATAGCCACTGATGGACCTCTGCTCCATTGCTTATCTAATTCCCTTTTGAAGCCGTCCATGCTTGAACTTGTATTCATGCACTTCTATTTGATGCTTGCCAGTCTGGTACAAAATTATGCCTTGTCCTTACGTCGGGCAAATTTTGAAGGTGGCTTTGACACATGTGGTTGCTTCCTTTTTGACCCAGCAGTGACAGTGCCCTTGCCATTGAAAAGAAATTGAAAGGTGTGTGTGTTGAAGCCAGACTAAATTTTCTGCTAACAAGAGGGGAAGTGTAATATCCGCCAATCCCCTCTTCCTGTTGCAGACCACTGATTTGCCTTTCATGCCATTTGTGTGGGTCCCCTATCCCCCAGAAGCAGCATTCAGGGAGGTCAATAGGCCACAATGGAAGAGAGAAAGAGGCCGGAAAATCCTCTCCCATTGACAGAAGTGCCTTCTATTAGTGGGAAATTTCATTGTGATCCAACCCACTGACATGTTACTAGGATACCAGCCTCCAGGTGTGGTTTGGAGACCTCCCAGGTTTCCAACTGATCTGCAGGTTAGAGAGATCAGGTCCCAGGAGAAAATGGCTGCTTTGCAAGGTAGACTTGATGGAATTATACTCCATTGAGGTGCTTCCCCACCCCAAACCCTCCCCTCCCCAGGCTCCCACCCAAAGCTCGCAACTCTATGTGTTACAAGTGCTACCTATAATTAATTCTCTGAATTGGCAATTTCATTACAGGTTCATGAAGACTGTGTGACAGCAAATAATGGGAAAGGAGGACAATATCTTGAAAGACAGGCCCAATTGGTCACTCTTGCCTAAGGCAGCTCACCTTCACTGCTTAGAACCTATCTGGAAAAGTCTGTGTTAGATTCTGGGAAGTGACTTCCCAATAGTGTGTGTGTAAAGTACCATCAAGTTGCACCCAACTTATGGCAACCCCACAGGGTTTTCAAGGAGAGTGAGAAGCAGAGGTGGTTTGCCACTGCCTCCCTCTGCAAAGTCTTTCTTGGGCGTGTCCCATCCAAGAGCATCCAAGATCTAACGAGATCGGGCTATACTATACCATTCCACATCCCGACTTCCCAATTTCTCAGGATTCAATTGCTGCTGCTCTTTCTTCTATCCACACGTGAATTGGCAAGGAAACACGTGCAGACTGCCTTTCTTGTGCCACTTACTACAGCCAGCCTCTGTGCATCCGGGATGATTAGAGCAGAAGTAGATCTGGGTTGGAGGGCATTGCTTTCCGGCAGACCTGAACCTCCAGTAACTCTTTTCAAAGGAAGCGCTGGCTATAAAACAGGACCACAGGCACACTGAGTAAACATCAAAAGGACTTTGATCAATAGGGCTGTATGGAATGAGAAAGCCCTGGTAGTATATCTTGGGCCACAGGCAGGCAGCGTCCAGAGACATGGTGCCTTAATTTTTTCCCCACTGTAACATGGGAAGGTTTGTTTGAAGACTTTGCAAGGTGCATTGCAAGACTTTGCAAGGTGCATTGCAAGATACACGCACGCACACGCAGAGTGCAGGCAGAAAAACACACAGCCCGCCGCCTCCTCAGAAAATCCACGCTCAGATCCATTTCTCTGCTTGTCGACTGATAGCCAGGCACCTCCTGGAAGAAAGCAAGAGATCAAAGGCATGTACTTCCTCGGGCCTTGGCGCTCAGCCACTTTAAGGGCCAGCTGTTTTGCTTTGAAAGGGCACCGAGCCTGGAGACAGATTTATCTTTCCTTCAAGGTTCTGTGTTCCATTTTATCACAGGGTATGCTAAGTGAAGGGGATTACAGAGCTCTCATTACTTGCATGTGTTGAAGAGCGGAGATTTATAGGCGCATCCCACTTGGCATCAACGGAGCCACACAAAGCAAACACTCAGGAAGGACTTTCCTTTGGGGAGTGCGAGTTGGTCAGGTGCTGATAATACCTTGGATTTTTAAACAGCCCGTCTATATACCATTCAGGTGAGAGGCCTGGATGAGTTGGCATTGGAATTAGAGGAGACACACACTTCCTGTTGGTTGCTGAGGCTTCTTGGCAGCCCGAGCACACATTTGGAGACAGCAGGGATGGGGGAGCATCGATGCACCAGGCTTAGCAGGACAGTGAAATGAAACATCTGTTGTTGTTTGAGAATCCATTATTTCCCTCCGTTTTCAGTCCCCGGCTTCAGAAAAGCTGGACGGGGAGCTTAGCAAAATTGATCAGAATACAACTTTTATCCATAGGCTTGGAATACACCATGTGCAGCTCCAAAGTTCTACAACTAACTCTCCACTGGACCCTTAAGGCTAAGGGAAATGGTGCGGGGGGGGGGAGGCAGGAACCCCCCCCCTCCTGCCATGTTATTAAATAATGGGTTCCATGGATGAACAGACCCCAAGTATAGTGATCAGCAGTGTTCCCTCTAAGCTGAGCTAGTGTGAGCTAGCTCACATTGTTTTAGTCTCCGGCTCACACATTTTTGTCTTGGCTCAGGAAGGAGGGCTCCAGGGCAAACCAATTTACACAGTAGCCAAATCGCTCGCTCACAACCTTAAAGCCAATAGCTCACAAAGTAGAATTTTTGCTCACAAGACTCCACAGCTTAGAGGGAACATTGGTGATCAGCTCTCTTTATTAGTGATTTCAGCAAGGAGAAAAAAGACTGGAAATCCCTGACAGAAGCCTGATTTTTAAGCATGCAAGACACCACACCCCAAACACACCCCACTCCCAATTACATTACATTGTTTCTCTGTTGGTCCATTATAGGATCCTAGCCAGCTATTGTTTGTGGATGCAAGCTCTACCCGACCTCAGGGCTAGTTGAGGCTGACTCATCCTTAGTACGCAACACATGCCATGGCAAGAAACTGAATCGGGGTCCCACAGGCTTCAGAAATGATACTCCCCATAGCTGCTGTGTATAGGGCTTCCAGATCCAAATTGGCAAGTACCTGGAGATTTTGGGGGTGGAGCTCGAGGAGGGTGGGGTTTGGGGAGGGGAGGGACTTCCATGGGGTATAATGCCATAGAGTCTACTTTCCAAAGTGGCCATTTCTCCAGGTGAACTGCTCTCTGTCACCTGGAGATCAGTCGTAATAGTGGGAGATCTCCAGCCACCACCTATATGGCTGCAGGGAAACCAAGCTGGGTCTCGGGCACAGCTAGTTAAAAAGCATGTAATGTAATGTGGCCCTCCTCTTCCAGTGGGCTTTTGGCCATTCGACAATGCAGTTCCAAGCAGGTCTTCTCAGAATCCTACTGAATTCAGTGGGGCTCACTTCTAGGAAAGTCCTTATGGGATGATGGTGTTAATCCTTTCTGATTTGAAATATGGAAAACAAGAAAGGGGACCCGTGATACTCGCGGGGGGGGGAAGAAGAGCTCCACACAGAGCAGGAGGAGAAGGAAGCAGCAGCAGCAGCAAGTAAGCCTCCCCCCCCATCCCTGAACACCGGCGGTGTGGCCAGAGTGGCTGCCAGCCACCAAGCCCACCAATTCCCCCCGTCTCTGGTCTCCACACACCCCCTACCAGCCACTGGGCCTGCTGATCTCTTCCTCCCCCCGGCTCCGGTGGTCTCCTCCTCCGCTGCCCCGACTGATCTCCTCCTCCCCTCCTGGCTCTGGCGGTCTCCGCCCCCCCCGCGGCGAGGCCTGAACAGCTTCCAACCGCCAGCCTGCCACAGAGTTCCCAGAGTGTTCCCTGCACATGCACAGGGAAGGCTCTTTTAATTTGGGGGGGATTTAAATATCCCCCCGTATTTTTCCAACTTTTTAGATTTTTGTGCACACCTGGGGACTGCCCCAAGTGTGCAGGAAAATCTCCCTGCCCTCCAGGTGCCCCCGATGTGCGGATTTAGATATCTGCACACAGGGGCGCCTTTCGCTATTAGTATATAGATTCTGGAAGTGAAGGGGGAGGGGCTCAGTGGCAGAACATCTGCTTGAAGGTCCCAGGTTCAGTTTCCAGCCTCTCCAGTTAAAAAAGACCAGGTACTAGGTGATGTGAAAGACCCCTGCCTGAGACCCTGGAGAGCCATTGCTAGTCTGAGTAGACAATATTGACTTTAGTGGGCCAAGGGTCTGATTCAGGCTAAGGCAGCTTTGTGTGTTCATGTGATATTTTCTTCTGGTTTCTGTTGGTTGGTTTTTCCTTTGCCGATTCTTACCTGCTTTATGTTTTAGTATATCAATTTGTTGCTTAGGTATCCTTTATTGTTCAGTGCTATGGGGGCCATATGGCCAAAAAGTAGCATGCATTTTTTTAAAAAAGAAAAGAAAGAAATTGACACACCGGTCATCAGAACAGGACTATTGTGAGGATCACATGCAGACTCTTTTTATTGTTTTATTGTTGAAGGTGTTCCTGCACGTTGTGCTAAAGATGTGCCTTTGAGATCCTCTTGTGCTAAATTTGTGTCATATGGCAAATGTGGAATGGAATGCAGAAAAGAACCATTTTAAATTTAGGTTCTGGGCATGTAGGCTTTATTTGAGTCATGACAGGGGGGGATTGATTTAAGCCTCATCCATGAAACACGTGCTGTCAGGGCCTATTGGCGAAATTATGCTCTCTGGCTTCTATTTGATGGCCTCAGTGTTGGCTTGTGTCATTTTCTAGCTCGCTGTATTTAGAGCGCTACCCCTGCACTTGTTTGTTTCCATCTTCTATTTTTTCTGGTTGGCAAGGTGTATTTGTCGTACTTTGGTGCTGGTATGAACCCTCTTGCGCATATGACAAAGAGCCTTTTTTTAAAAAAAGGCAAGATTCTGTGAGATCTGTGATCGGAAGTCTGAGAGATCTTCCCAGCATTGTTGAGGGGGAATAGCAGTCACACACAAGGGGTGGGGAGTCAGCTGGGCTGTGGCACAGGGCATGGAAGGGGTTTGACATTATAAGTCCTGCTGGATCATAACAGTGGTCCATCCAGTCCAGCATCCTGTTTCTCGCATTGGCCAACCAAATGCCCTAGAAGGCCTACAAGCAAGGCAAAGAAGCCAACACCCACCCCTGTGGATGCTTCCCAGAAAGCGGCATTCAGACTAATGTCTCATCTGGGCATGGAGGTTCGGTTCCATTTGGACATCAAGGCTCAAACCCTTTCACCCCTGCAGTGTTTTGATGATCAAAAGCAAGCTGGATCTTTCAGCATCTCATCTCATTAGGACCTAAAAAGAACTACTTTTTGTCTGGCAGGCAAATATCCTTATTAAGTTAGCCTATTTCTGTTGTTTGCTTCCCCTTACCATCCCATGTATTTTCCCTCCAGATGTTTCACTGCCCCAGGGCCTCCATGCCAAGTACTGATAATTTGTGTTGGATGGTTTTGCTGATATATCATATCATATCATTTCTTCTTTCTCTTTTCTGTAGAGCTTGGTCTCCCAAGGAGAGGATGCTGTCTGGTCTTTGGGTTCATGTACAAGGAGAAGTATCGGCGAATGACTGAAGGTAAGTGATGTCTTTGCCTCCGTCGCTGTCACTGGGTTTTCCAGCCAGAAAAGACTCCCATCTCCTCTGATCTTACTGTTTTACCTCCAGTAATTTCTGTCTCTTCTCCCCCTCCCCAGAAGAAGTCCAGAATCTTCAGACTTCCTACTATTCAAAAACTGTAATTCTTATTACTAAATTGGGCAACACATCTCTGGAAGACTCCTCCTTGCACACTCTCAGGAGCCCTTTTCATGTGTCCCAAATGTGTACCATGATTGCACATGGGGGGGGGGGCAGCAGGGCTTCCAGGTCTCCTGCAATGATGGGAACAATTCCCAACCCCCACCACTGCTCTGTAGCATGACAGAAGGGGGAAAATTGCTCTGAAAAGTAGCATCAGAGCAATGCCATGGCGTCATTTCCAAGGTGAACCTGTAAGTGACATCACTGCATCAACACAGCACTGAAGGATTCAACAGAAACTCTGTGGTAGAACCATGGAGTTTGGGGCGATTCCTAGACTGATACGTCAGTGCATCACCCCAGAAGTGACTTACCTTTGCCACTCCAACAGTGTCTCATCATGTCCCCTCCCACCAGTCTCCTGCCTGATGCAATCCACTGGCGGCCAACTTGCAAGATGCTCTTGTCCACAGCCTATAGACATTTATTGAGATGTATGCATAGAACAGGGGCCCCCACTCTTGCTAACCCAGTGGCCACTAATGGGATTTTGAGAATGGGGCATGGGCACCACCACAAATGGGCTCCCATGGGAGGCAATCACAAAATGGCTGCCATAGGGATCAGGACCAATTGCAAGCCAAGCATCCTTCTATCATGAGGACAACTGTTTCTGGATTGGTTCTCTGTTCAAGAACAGTGATGGTTCTTCCTGTGCAAGCACTTCCTGCTCTAATGAGGTGGATGAAAACCAAGACTGACTATTTGCTTTGGGGAAGAAGCAAATGGGTGCCAGGAGACATGTCAGAGATCACGATTTCACCCATAGGTGCCACACTGGGGATCACTGGAATAGAGCACATGTCGAAGCAATTTCCAGATCATGTAGAGAGAGCTGTGTGCACATAGCGAGCATGGTGTAGTGGTTGTAGTATCAGACTAGGATTTGGTAAACCCAGATTTGAATGCCCCATCTGCCATAGAGTCTTGCTGGGGGACCTTGGGTCAGTCTCTCTCTCTCTTCCTAACTTTCCTTGACAAGTTGTTATAAGGGTAACATGAAGGAGGGGACAATGATTTTGTAAGCTACTTCGGGTCCCCATTGGGAAGAAAAAATTGGGTATGTATAAGCAAACATTTGCGCATACCTACGCTATATGCTCCTGCCAACCTAGCAGTTTGAAAGCAAGAAATTGCAAGGAGATAAATAGGTACCACTCCGGTGGGAAGGTAACAGCGTTCCGTGCACCTTGGTGTTTAGTCATGCCGGCCACATGACCACGGAAACGTCTTCGGACAGCGCTGGCTCTTTGACTTTGAAACGGAGATGAGCACCGCAACCCTAGAGTCGGATTCGACTGGCTTTCGAGCAAGGGAACCTTTACCTTTACGCTATATGCACCTAATAAACAGGTGTAGATTGGAGGCCACGCTTGTGCCACTGGACTCAAACTCTGTTCTATACACACTGCATGTCATTGGAATGTGTACACAGAACTAAACAAAACTAATGTACAGGAAGTGTTTTTTGTTTTTGTTTTTCCTTGCCCCATAGGTCTATCATTGCTTATATTTCAAGTCATCTGTTTGCTTCGAGAATGACATCTTTTTGGGTTATAACTCCTGGCTAGAATTTGGAAGTTGCTCATTTTAGTCTACTTGAGATTTTGCAAACTTTCTTTCTCCCAACAAAAGCAGGGCTTTAAACAAACAAAAAAAAAGAATGTGCTGAAACTCTCAAGAGGGAAATGAAGTTTTCAATCTGCACACTGAAAGCTCATGAACTTTAAAACACTTTAAAAATAATTTTGTCGAAGAGGTTCCAGGAATCTGTTCTGTTGCGTTCCCCCAGAAAAAAAGCCCTGAAAAGTATCTGTCAAAGCCTTCTTGGATGGAAGACATGGCTTGTAAAATGCCGGCTTGGTCTCAACTCTGATCGATTTCACACAAGAGCCGCACCGCGGTCGTGCCTCCCTTTGCCCTGCTTCTATTGGTCAATTTCCCACTCGAAGCCATGTGGCCGCATTTTGACCCGCGGCTTCACCCGATTTTCCCCACGGTTTTGTGATCCTGTTTTTTGAGGATCACAAAACAGCGGGGGAAATCAGGCGAAGCCATGGGTCAAAACACGGCCACACGGCTTCGACTGGAAAATTTACCAATAGAAGCGGGGCAAAGGGAGGCGCGACCGTGGCGCAGCTCTTGTGTGAAATCGGTCTCTGGGAAAGAAGGAGAACAATGATGACATGGCTTTCAAGCTGTCCGTGTTATCTTCCTTCTCTGATGTGTTGATAGTTCCATGGGGCCACATGAACCCCTTCCTTAGAAAAGCAAACATTTATTCCTGTTAATTCCTTCCACTTGCCAAGCATCCTATGAGCAATCATTGATGAACTGTTGCAATAGCTTTGTGTAATTGTGAACAGAAATCATTAAACTATTAAGAGCATTTGGAACCGAAAACAGTTAGCATCCCAGCAGCTTGTGGCTTTGACACTTGGTGTTTTTAAGAAACAAATTGCAGGGAAGGAAATTCTAGCACAGCCATATCTGTGATTAGCGTCAAAATGGGAAATTGGCAAAGAAGGCTTTCTGATCATTTGCCCTTGGCCATCGAAGTGTCCCTCTGTACTTTCTCACCTTCGCTGGACAATCCTGAGACATTCTGAGATGAACATTCTAATTCTGCTGCCAAAACTCAAAAGCAAGACAATTAACATTTCTGCTTCTGGGGACTTCTCCTTGTTCTCCACTCCCTTTGGAGAATCTCCATCAGGCCAAACACTTCCCTCTTCCCTTCCCAATGATAACTGCAATGTCTTTGACCTATCAGAAGCGGGAGACGTATTGACATTAGATGTCACATCAAAAGCAGTAAACAGGGTTGTGTGCGTATCCTTCTCTGACAGATACATTGAAAGAAGTTGTGGTCAATGTGGACAAGCCGGTAGTGCTTTGGATTCTAATCCTGGAGGAACACGTCCAAACCCCAATTTAACTGTGAAGGCATCAGAATGCTGAAGCAAGTCACAAGCTCTGTTCCCCAGATGAAAAGGCTCACGTGGTTTTTGAAAGGAAGGAAGCAAAAAGGGAAATGCTGTGTTAGGAGAAGGATGTTAATTGCCAACAGAGTGATAGTAACATGTTAATGTCAGCAATCGAGCGGGGCTGAGTCTCAGGATAGCAGTGAAAGCTCTAATCGAAAGGAACATGCATGGAGGAGTTAATGTGTGGTGGGATCTTGTCTTCAGCTTGCTTCTGCAACAATTTCACGCATAGATGGCTATATGTGTTCCTCTGCATACTTAAGATGCACCAGGAAAGTTCAGACATTAAGGCAGCTTCGGATTGAGGACAAAAATACTGCCCTTTCAGTGTGGTTCCTTGTAGGGTTACTAATGACATGGAGGGGAAAAGAACAAATTTTGAGTCCAGTAGTGCCTTTAAGACCAACACATGTTTATTCAAGGTATGAGCTTTCGTGTGCATGCACACTTCTTCAGATACATGGAAATGGAAGCTAACAGTTCAAATATATAGGCAGATGCCGCTACATAGGTGATCAGCAGATAGGGGCTAACTGGGATGTTATTTACCAGGTGCTGTTACATAGCTCAGTGCCAAGTAGTTTCAGCTCCCTATTTCCCACATTAATCCTGTACAGGACATCCATCCCTCATTTTTTTAATAGGAAAAAAGATGTCTTTTAACCCCTTTTAATTCAACATTTCTGCATAACAGACAGAGATCCCACACCCCTGTATCAGAAGCCCTCGATGTTCTGTTCAGCAATCACTACCTGATATTAGGGCTGCCAAGCTGCGGCGGGGGATCCGCATGTCTTCACAGGATCCCTGCCGCGGGGGACAGCTATACGTGTTGCACCGCCGTCGCCAGGATGTGGCGCTACGCGTTGCTCTGGCAACGGGACTCCAAACAGCCCCATTGCCAGAGCGACGCATAGCGTCACATCCTGGCGACGGTGGTGCAACGCGTATCGCTGTCCCCCGTGGCAGGGATCCTGTGAAGACGTGTGGATCCCCCGCTGCACCTTGGCAGCCCTACCTGATATTTTTCTGTTTCCCTCTCAGACAGACCACTGATGGGGATTACATGAAATTCCCATTAAGCGGGCTATATTTGGGGGGACTTGGTCACCACCGAGACAGAATGGCAAATCTGAAATAGAGATTCACAAAATGTCATTAACCAAAGATTAAAGTGTGTTGTTAAATTTTGAAGGCAGTGTTGTACATTTGGGGGGCCCACAAACAAAGACCAAAACTCTTTAGGCTAGGCACAGGATTTTAAATTCACTGCATTCTTATTACGCTATTCTCTTTCATGCGAGTGTTTTGAACACTGACAGGAGGTTTTATTTGATGCCTGAATAACATTTGGGGAAAATACATAGTGCTAATGGAAATTTTCCCTCTGGGAGGATACAATTGGCATGACTCACCACAGCCTGAAAAACAAAATGGTACCTGTCTCCTGAGGCAACCACATCTATAAGATTGAGATTTAAAGGTGCAGAATATGTAAAATAAGGGCTTGTCAGCATTAGCTATTTTTCTTTACATATGTCCTGGAACTAACTTGGAATAGTTATCACAGTCTGCACAGGGACCTAGATGATTCCCTTAATTTGAGACCTGTTTCTGGATCTTGCACTTAATGCTTCACTGGAGAAATACTAACATCCACACATGACTAGAGGCGGATATGATGCAGAACATAGTCCACTTCAAGCTTGGCATTTCAAAGAGGAGTGCTGCTAACCTTTGAGTAAGTTGAAGTGTCCCATCCTATGGTTTCATGTGACACATTTGTCCGCTTATTTTGTCTCTTTACCCTCACCATCCATGCACAAATCTGTGTATGTGCAAATGCACAAATCTGTGTATGTGCGAATGCACAAATCTGTGTATGTGCGAATGCACAAACAGTAGTACAGGAACAAAAAGAGAGAGAAGACAGTGGCATCCTAAGCCAATTGACTTCAGTGGACTTAAAGGGCATAATTGTGCTCTGGCACTCAAAGAGTAGTTACCAAATCTCATAGCTGTAACTCTCAAATGGGATATGAAAATTACATCACATTAGAGAATCAATACCTAGCAGCATAGAATCTGAAGGAAGCGTTGATGCCCCTTTTAAAGAAATCTATTAACTGAAAAAAAGTGGTCTCTGGTATTGTCAGAATCTAGGTGCAAGCCAAGTCAAAGTCCAGAGTCAGAGTCAAGATGCAGTCCAGAAGATCAGTTACCAGACAGCAGTGTTCAGTTCAGAACATGGTCCAAAAAGCAAGGTCTGGCAGTCCAAGGTCATATACAAGATCAAGCAGGTCTGATATCCAAGTCCAAAACCAGTCCAAAGGTCACTGCAGTGGAGCAGAGTCTGGCAGTTTGGTCACCAAGGGGTGACTTATTGCGTCCACACCCAGCAGTCTCACTTGGCTGGCTCTTATAGGCCTCTGCTGCAAGGTCTAAATTGCAGCCAACTGCTTGGGAGTAACCCTGCAGCTATTCATCATCAGCAAGCAGCTGGCATAGGGCCAAGAGATTTGCCTTCTCCCCTGGAGCTCCATTCTAAGTCTTTGTCTTTGGTGCTCAAAGGGTAGAGGGCTGGTAACGACCACCTGTGTTTCATCTGTTGGAACTGGCTGGAAGGTTCTGGTGGCTCTGTATCAATTGTTGGCAGTTCATATTTCTTGTTAGTTTCTGCTGTTTCAGAGCTGGCTACACTGGACTCCTCTCCTCCTGAGGAGACCTCTCCTCCTGAGGAGTCCTTCTCTCCTGACTGACCCACAACAGGTGTTCATGCCTGGTAGTCACTCCAAAGCCTTTAGCAAAGTACACTGGCAGCACTTTTCCCACAAACCCTCCATTGTGGGATCACAGAAATGCATGCTCACGGGACAATATTTTTCATCTTCAGTGTCTGCAATCTGCACACACAGTGGGAAACAAGTGAACACTTTACCAAAGGGAGGACTTTCTTCTTGTTCTTTGGGTATTTTTTTCCTTACATTTCCTTACATTTTGAAAACCAGCCACAGTAAGTGGGTGAAAAGAAATCAAATGCCCTAATGCGTCTAAATATATATTGTCCCTAGCTCACTATTCCAAGTGACACTAGACTACTCACCCTTCCCTTAGGATGAGGATTTCTTCCTGCAGCAGCCTTCCTTCTAGCTCTGCCCTCTGGGAAGAAGAACAGCTTTTCCTGCTGCTCCAGATCTTTTATTCCAAGCCCTCCTCTTTTCCTATTGGTCAATTTTGGCTCCAAAACCTCTCAGGGGCTTCTGGGAGTTGTAGGCCCAGCCTCACCTACTGCTAACCAGGCTCCCTGGGCCTAGTAGGCCTCTGGTGGCACAGCCCAGATCATGACACAAGTGGGTGCTGTATTCAGATGGGTACCTACGTGGTCTGATGCAGTAGAACAAAGATAAACAAAGTTTGAGTCCAGTGGCACCTTTAAGACCAAATTAATTCTGGGTATAAGCTTTTCATGCATGCACACTTCTTCAGATGCATTGATTGTATTCCTGTTCACTATGACTTGTGAAAAGGGCTAATGAGGCAGCAAAATGCCCAACAAAAGCATCAGCAAGGATCTGCCTGATTTGTATAAGCCAGCAGTCACAAGGAGGCTGAAGTTGGTTCCTTATCCGCACTTCCTTATTCAGCCTCCTGCAGTCACAGAGTGGTCACTGGACATCTACATTCATGGAGGCTGCTTCCCATGGTTATCATGCTGTAGCAAAGGAATGCAGTCACCAAATGGAACAGTCTCCCCAGGTGATTATCATTTCAAATAACCAGATGTATATTGTCTGAATCATGCCTGGTAGGCTCTTTCCTTCCCAAGAAACTGCCCATAAGTCTATGGAGACTTGTGTCATTCCATCTCATACACAGTTCTTCTAGGGATAAGTTTTAGGCTTGCTCAGTGCAACAGTCATCTCTCAGTCAGATTGGTACTGAAGGGGAATTCACATATATGGCCATTGCAGCTGAATGTGTGAAATTGCAAACGCTGTTTTATATTCCCTGGGGCAACATGTATATATTTTTTTCAGTCACTACTTGGCCTCTGGAGAGCTGGTAGCTTGCATCTAGGAAGACATTAATGGTCTGTAATCTAACATATAGTTTCCTCCCATTTGCTTCTTCTATTTTATTTTTCTGCAAGTCCTAACAATTGCTTTCTGTAAATTCAAGCCACGCTTCTAGGGTTTTAAAGAACTAGTGGGTTCAATCAAGGAAGGTCTCATTCCAGCTGATTTCTTGGCCATCTCAGGTGATGGTGTCATTGAGGAAATATCCAGTTGTTGCACGCCTGTTGGCCGAAACTCACACATCTTTCTTCCCAATAGCAGTTTTATTATGGGGAATATCTCTCTATCTCTCTCTCTCTTCCCCCCCCCGGACCCAAATCACACTCCCCCCCCCAGGGAAATGCAGTTTCTCCCACACTCAAGGTTGTAGGCATGGTAAGGTCCGTGGGTTCAGTTCCCCTCCTAGAACACTGGTTTGTTCACCCAAATGCCCCCAAAATGTATTTTTCTCATTTGGACATGGTAGTTTCTATTTGAAAAAAGAAATTCAAAGCTTCTTTTCGAAACAGGAAAAAGAATGGTTTAAAAATAAACTAGTCATAGCTGGTGCCCCACATCTGTATTGTGTTAAACTATGCACCACCTGTCCAGGCAAGTTCTGCCAACCCTGGCTCAGGGGAGATTGTCCAGTGTCACCCTTATCATGCCGAAGTGATCCTCAAAGATTCCTCCCCTTTAGCAGCTAAGTCTGTGAACATGAGCGCATAAAGAGGATAAGGAGTAATTTAGGACATTAGGACATTAAGGGGTTAGACTCACGGACATCTGTGGGGAGCAATTAGGTCAGGCTGCTCCAGTAGGCTGATGGATCTAGGGGGGTTTCTGATTTCCTTGGAGAATTTTCTGGTCAGCAAAACTGGCACTTGTGTCGCAGCCCCGATTAACCTGTAGAATTTGGATTGGGCTGTTTGGAGATGTAGCTGTTGACATCAGCCTTTGCCTGTGACAACACTCCTGGTAAACAACAGTGCTTCTCCCTGCCATGTAGGGTCTGTGTTGTCAAGTGTAATTATCTGTTGACTGCTGATTTGCTTCCAGGCTCATTTCAAAGAGGTTGTTTTCTTTAATAGCTTAGCACCAAGGCACTTTAAGGGCCTGTCTAGTCCTGTTATATATCTGCCCATCAGAGACTCTGCTCGTTCTTCCTTCGTTTTCCGAGGTAAGGGAGGCTGGGATTAGGAGCAGGGTCTTCTTCGTGGTATCACCCCAGCAATATGCCTGATGCCAAACTGCCTGCTGATCTTTTGACACTAGATGAAGACACATTCATTTGCCCCGGCTTTTAGGGGCATTTAGTTATTTGGCTTTCCCCCTAATGTATATAGTTCTGCAGATTTTTATATGCACCAGTTTTAAGATCTTTACCTACCAGCTTTACATAAATACAGCTATAGATGTAGATGTATATAAATGTGTATAAATACAGCTATAGATCAGTCTGTCACTGCAGTTCGCCAACCCACATTTGTTTGTAAAGGTCCTGTTTCCCTAGCGCGTACTCTAATCTGGGAGAACCAGGTTTTATTCCCCACTTCTCCACATGCAGCTGCTGGCGTAACCTTGGGTCAGTGACAGTTCTCTCAGAGCTGTTCTGGAAAGAGCAGTTCTCTCAGTGCTCTCTTAGCCCCACCTACCTCACAGGGTGTCTGTTGTGGGGAGGGGAAGGGAAAGGAGATTGTAAGCCACTCTGAGACTCCTTCGAGTAGTGAAGGGCAGGGTATAAATCCAATCTCTTCTCTTCTTCTTCAATGTCTTTTTGGGGTCACAGGGATCTGCTGGAGGGGAAGGGGAACTGGTGATAGGAAGATACAATCAATGTGTATTTGTAGCATGTTTTATTGACTATGTTATCTAGATTGGTGGGTTTTTTGTGAGTGTAAACCACCTCCAAACCCTTTTGGGTGAGATCACAGAAGGCTTCTTCACACGTTAAAGTGAATGCAAATGCATACATATGTAAGAAGGAAGAGAAGACGAGAGATTGGGTTTATACCCCGCCCTTCACTACTCAAGGACAGCTGTGTCAGAACTATGGCTTGCCCAAGGTCATCCAGCAGGTGCAAGTGAAGGAGTGGGGAATCAAACCCAGTTCTCCCAGATTAGAGTCAGCGCACTTAACCACTACACCAAACTGGCCAACAGACATTCACTTTACAAATGAAACTGGGATAAATGTGCAGTTTTTTCTGCCATATATTCAGCTGTATATATGTTGAATGTAACATGAGAATTACTCAATGCATACACAGATTGTACATACGTTGATTGTGAGTTGTGAACAGGGCTTGAGACAATCCTGGCTGCAGGTACAAACACCCTGCAATCTGTATCTATATAAAGAGCAGTCCGGCCTTCAGTAGTTTCTCCCTTCGCCCTTGGAGATGGCCTCTCTAAACGTCTCTACAACTCAGCTGCGTCTTATGGCACCTTCAAATTTAACAAATATATATTATGGCATCAGAGTCCACTTCATCAGTTGCCTGAAGTGGTCTCCTAATTGGGGTAGGTATATGTTTCATGAGTGCAGAGAGAGGAAGGAGGGGGAAACCGTCTTTAGTGCCAAAGTGAGACTACAAAGTCAAGCAGTTCAAAAGATAGTGGGCGAAGCATTACAGTGCTATGCAGAGCACAAATAAGGATAAGATCCAATCAGATGAAGCCACCTGTATGTTTCCTCCACCAAACTGAGCTACAACAGATAAGCTAGGCCTGGAAGTGTCTCCAGTTTCTTCCTTCCTTACTTCTGGACTTACAAGGGATGTGAGGCTCTGAAAACAAGTCAGATCAATGGCTGGTCCCTTAACTCTGTAACAAACGGCTTCCTAATGAACTTATCACTTGTTGCGGGAAGACCACAGGGGGTCTGGGCAAGGGAACACTGGTTCCCTGCTGAGTCATTTAGCTAGTAAAGCAGGGGCCAATTTGCCGTGGAGGCAGGTCAGGTGTTAATAGAGATGCTTATCCCCGACAGCCTTAGCTGCACAGAGCATCTATCACAGTGCCTCTGCTCTCCACATACAACTTTGTGCTCTGCTTGCTGAGTACAGACAGCTGCAGCTGTTGCAGTCCCCAATATTTTCCAAGTGCAAAGTCATCTTTGGAGGACAGGTCAGCAGAAGCGGGAGTAGGGATGCCAAGTCCCCCCGGGGAGCGGGAAACCCCTGCCCGGGAGGCCCGTTCCCCGCCACCTCCGGATTCGGCCCCCGGGGGGAACCCCACCCCCAAAGCACATCACACGGAAGTGACGCAAGCACGTCCCCGTCCGTGTGATGTGCTTGCAGCGCGCGTGAGCGCGAAGACTCCCGGAGCAAGGCTAGACTCCCCCGCTCTGGAACAGGTAAGCACTTGGCAACCCTAAGCAGGAGACTACAAAGTCACAAGGCAAAGTGGCACAGAGCAATGCTCCTTCTAAGCCGTGGAGCCCTGTGAGCAAAAATTCTACTTTGGCCCCGTTCATATGAGGCGTTTTGGGCCGGGAGTGGGCCGGATTGGAGACAGAGCAAACGGGCGTGATCCCACGCCAACATCTGGCTGGCGTTGCGCTCCCGTCTCCGATCCGGCCCTTCCCCCGATGAGGCGCGTCAAAAGTGAACCACCTACCCGAGGTGGTTCATCTGGACGACGCGCTGCAAGCCGGGCCGTCGGATCACCGGCGCGTCTTTGCGCCGGCGCATCCCTGGCTCCTAGCCGAACTGCGCATGCTCCCTGTCAGGGCCGTGTTTTCTCCCCGGCGTCTAATTGTGCCGGGGAGAAAAGGCGCCGCGGCCCGGGGATCCGTGGGATCCCGCCGCAGCGTCTCAACTTTGGCGCGGCTTTTAAAAGCCACGCTTTTAGAGGCTTTTCCCCTGCCGTATGGCAGGGGCCTTTGTGAGCTACTGGCTTTAAAGTTGTGAGTGAAGGATTTGGCTACTGCATAAATTGGTTTGCTCTGGAGCCCCATCCTTCCTGAACCAAGACAAAAATCTGTGAGCTGGAGGCTAAAAAACTGTGAGCTAGCTCACACTAACTCAGCTTAGAGGGAACAATGGCACAGAGTACGAGTCAAATGCAAGGATCCCCTGGGTGGTTGCCTTTTGACTCACACGTGAACACACATATGAAGCTGGCTCACCATTGTTTCCTCAAGGCCAGTATTGTCTACTCAGACTGGCAGCTGCTCTCTGGGGTTTCACCTCACCTACTACCTGGTCCTTTTAAATGGAGATGCCAGGGATTGAATCTGGGACCTTCTGCATATAAAGCAGGGTCTCTTCCACTGAGCCACAGCCCCACCCCACGCCTCTGAGCCAGTTTGGTGTAGTGGTTAAGAGCAGAGACTCTAATCTGGGAGAACCAGGTTTGATTCCCCACTTCTCCACTTGCAGCTGCTGGAGTGACCTTGGGCCAGTCATAAATTCTTTCAGAGCTGTTCTCTCAAGGGCAGTTCTCAGGAGAACTCTCTCAGCCCCACCTACCTCACAGGGTGTCTGTTGTAGGGAAGGGGAAGGGAAAGGGATTGTAAACCACACTGAGACTCTTCGGGTAGTGAATAGTGGAGTATAAATCCAATCTCCTCCTCCTCCTCTAGAAGTACCTGGAGGAAGGGGAGGGTCAAATAATTAAGCAATTCTTCCCCAGTTTCTTCATTTTGGTGTAATTGAGGGTCCTTAATTTCTCTGAGATTTTGATCGTCTTCCTATTGTTTTCCCACCACTATTGGCCATGCAGTGGAAATGGCAACAGGATCCTGCCTTCAGCTGTAGCAGGGAATCAGGCTTGCAGAACAGATATGGCCTGGGAAAAGGAAAGGACTGTCCCAGCACAGGGTGCTTTTCTGATCCATTCCAGTGGCCTGATTAAATATCACTCTTGCTTCTTCACGTCCGGATCGCTAGGTGGCTCAGGGCGACCGAGGTGCAAGGGGGAAATTAAACTAGCGACAGTTTGTAGTTTGAAGAAGAGTGGGAGAGCTGTTGGGTAATGATAGCCTTGAAAGAAAGAAGTGTTAGACTTAATCCTCTGCCATCTGTCTTCATTCTGCTAATAACCCACTCAATCAGACATTGCAGGCTGTTTGTTAACATTCAGAAGCAGATATATAATCACTAGGCACATGCCATTTATCCAGTTGGGGACTGATCCTTAGAAAGGCAGAATTTCCTTCTGGGCATAGGCGCTTTTATCTGAGGCGAAATAAGGGCACACATTTGAGGTAGGGTGACCAGTCCTTGGGTTGCCAGCTGACTGTCTCCTTTTACACAATATTCCTTTGGAAACAAATCATCCTTTTGGTACGATGATTGTGAGTAAGCATAGCCAGGCAGTTAAGGGAGGAATTTAAAGAAGACCGTATTTTATTTAAGGAAGGTGTTCATTTAAGCAAGAGCATATTTATTTAAAGAATACGTCAATTCAAAGTAGGTAAGAAGTTCTGGACTTTAAAACAACTGTTCTACATCAGTTTGGTGTAGTGGTTAGAAGCACGGACTCGAATCTGGGAGAACCGAGTTTGATTTCCCACTCCTCCACATGCAGCTGCTAGCATGACCTTGGGTCGGCCATAGCATCAAAATCGCAGGCGGTCATAGCCCCTCTGTATACTGCCTTGGTCAGGCCACACCTGGAGTACTGTGTGCAGTTCTGGAGGCCTCACTTCATAAAGGATGTGGACAAAATCGAGAGGGTGCAGAAGAGAGTGACAAGGATGATCAGGGGTCTGGAGACCGAGCCCTACGAGGAAAGGCTAAGGGCCCTGGGAATGTTTAGTTTGGAGAAGAGGAGATTGAGGGGGGACATGATTGCTCTCTTTAAATATTTGAAAGGCTGTCATTTGGAGGAGGGCAAGGAGCTGTTCCAGTTGGCAGCAGAGGATAGGACCCCAAGCAGTGGGTTTAAATTACATGCAGAAAGGTATTGACTGGATATTAGGAAAAACCTTTTCACGGTCAGAGTGGTTTAAAGGTGGAATCAGCTGCCCAGAGGTGGTTAGCTCCCCTTCACTGACAGCTTTCAAGAAGAGGCTGGACGAATATTTGTCAGAGATACTTTAGGCTGGTCCTGCATTGGGCAGGGGGTTGGACTAGATGGTCTGTATGGCCCCTTCCAACGCTATGATTCTATGATTCTCTCAGAGCTGTTCTGGAAAGAGCAGTTCTTTCAGAGCTCTCTCAGCCCCCCCTACCTCACAACCGTGTCTGTTGTGGGGAGGGGAAGGGAAAGGAGATCGTAAGCCACTCTGAGACTCCTTCAGGTAGTGAAGAGCAGGGTATAAATCAAATATCCTTCTTCTTCTCCTCTGACTATGGGAATTCACAGACACTTCAGATACTCATTATCCCTTAAGCTTGGCTGTAGGATGTGGTTATGAGGAAACCACTGATTTTTACATCTGTCCTTTCAAAGCTCCCCCTTGGAATGCAATCTCCCCATGAGGTGAGGGAATCCAACTGGTTGCCTTTCAGAGGTTCCAAGTTTTGGTCTTTGTCCTCTCCATCTGAAATTCTTTAACTTTTCTCAGAATTCCTACAAATGTTCTGCCTGTAAAGGTGCCTTTGAAATCTGACTGAGATATCCAGTGGCCAGAGTTGCTGAGGAGAGTCTGTAGGATTCCTGCCTGGGGTTGTTTACAAAAAAAATGCTGGAAAGTTTTACATTTGTAATTTTTTTATCACTGCTTAACACAAGCGTATTCTGGATGTGAAGAAGGCAGTCAATCCTCAGCCTTCATTCCCTCCCTTTCTGGACAGTTGCTGGGATCCAAAAAGGATTACTTTTCTCCTTGCAACACCAAGATGCAAAACATGATGTCCTGCTCCCAAGTCCCTTCCCTGAAGTTTTCCTTTCATCTATATATATAAATGAAAGTCCCCTCACCATAAAATCAATGCCCAGGCCAAACCGCTGGACCTAGAGATACCAAATTCGGGGAGAGCGCTCCTACCATGGCAAAGGTGCTCACTAAGAAGGCATTTTTAGAAATCCGACCCGTAAGTGGGTCAAAAAGGGGAAAATGTGCTCCCCCATTGATTCCTATGTGGCTGCCAGGCAGCTGAATCTCTGCACCCCCCATTCTCTGATTGGTCAGCTGCAGAGCTCAGTATTCTGAGGTAAAAAAAAACAACCAACAGTTACAGGGGACTGCACAGAGCTAATGACAGCTGAGGAAATCAGGAGTGGCCAAGAACCACCTGTGAGGTGAGGCAAAGCTGCTGGCCCAGACTCTTTGATGGCTTCCAACACACTCCACCCACCTCCTACACCTAACAGGTGGTTGTCTGTCAGGTGCAGCCCCACCTCCACAGTAGCTTCTAATACTCCTCCCTCTCCCCCTCCTATGCTGGACAGGCAACTGCCTGTCAGGTGTAGGAGAGGAGGTGGGATGCTTACAGCCACC
>NW_015169207.1:177695-197842 GCF_001447785.1 Gekko japonicus
CTTGTCTCGACTCAGGTGGGGTGTCACTTGACGCTGCCACCACTCTGGATTTAGGTTCCCTTGAGAAGGCCCAGAGTACCCTCCCAAGACCTTCAGACCTCCCTTTAGGCCGAATAATAGGCGTGAGGACCAGGCAGAGTAAAACAAGGAAAGGTTTATTTTATAGGAGGTCAAACAACAAGGTGCAGAATAATAACAGTAAGTGGGTGAAAAGAAAAGAAATCAAATGCCCTAACACGTCTAAATATACTTTCCCTAGCTCACTATCTCAAGTGGCCTTACACTACTCACCCTTTCCCCATGATGAGGGTTTTCCCCCTGCAGCAGCCTTTCTTCTGGCTCTGCCATCTGGAAGAAAGAACAGCTCTTCCTGCTGCTCCAGATCTTTTATTCCCATCCCTCCTCTTTTCCTATTGGTCCATTTTGGCTCCAAAACCTCTCAGGGGCTTCTGGGAGTTGTAGGCCCAGCCTCACCTACTGCTAGCCAGGCTCTCTGGACCTAGTAGGCCTCTGGTGGCACAGGCCAGCTCATGACAGGCCTGCTCCAGAGTGAACTCACCAAGCAGCCTGGTGATCCTAGAACCTGAGGGCAGAACCACCAATGTGGTTTACAGAGAGGTCCTTCAGTAGAGAACAACAAAAAAGGACGTATGTCTCACTTCATTTCTTACACTACAATCTTCTCTGTTAGAATTCCTACAACAAATGTCAAATTTCAAATTTCACATAATTAGTATTATAACTGGATTTACAGAACTTAAATACCATAGCGAAGCGCGGGTAGCAGGCTAGTTTAAAATAAAAGCAGAGTCCCCAGCATTCATGAGGGGTTAAGAGGGAAAATGGCAGACAACATTCTTTCACTTGTTCTCTAAGAGGAAAAGCCACCCATGCCTGCCAGTATCCTGGCCAATGAATGCAAAGTTGTTGGGATCCTTGACAAACAAAGGAAGCAATGGTGGAAAATTCCCTTCACCGGTGGAGGAAAAGGAGACAAGAGAACGATGATGGTGGACTAGCGTTTAACATGTCAGGCTAAGAGCTGGGAGATCCAACTTCAAGTCTGCATTCAGCCATGGAGCCAGTTGAGGCTGTGGTCACACACACTCAATAATTCACTTTCAATCCACTTTTGATGCACTTTCCAACTGGATTTTGCCAGTCCACACAGTAAAATCCAGTTGGAAAGTGCACTGAAAGTGGATTAAAAGGGGATTGTTGTGTGTGTGTGTGACCGCAGCCTGAGTGACCTTGGACAAGTCTCTCTCTATGCATAACCGACTTCACAGGGTCGTGTAGACAAAATTCTGGGAGGGTGGGATAAAAAATGTGAGACACAGGAAGCAAGCCCCGTTTTATTCAATGGGGCTTACTGTCAAGACTGCAGCCACAGTATATATTCCCCTTAGGTTGCCCACTCTGGGTTGGGAAATCCCTGGAGATTTAGGGGTGGAGCCTGGTGAGGGTGGAGCTTGAGGAGAGGAGGGAGCTTAATATTGGATTCTCTGAATTTGGTACTGCCAGGGAACCATGGAAAAATAGTGGAGTGCTCAAAGGTTTTAATGCGGCACAGCTGGGGACTAGGTGTGGCAACAGACTTACAAAGTCACACGGAGTCAGCAGTCAGTTCTAAAGCTAATAAGAAGCTTTTATTAAAGGAAATGCATGCTTGAGAGTGCAGGTAAGAGATAGATATAGGCCCTATTCACACTAGGGGTTTTGGGCCGGGAGCGGGACGGATCGGGGGTGGAGCAAACGGGCGCGATCCCACGGCAACATCTGGGAATCGTTGCCTGCCCGTCCCCGATCCGTCCCTCCCGCCCGAAAACCCGCACTAAAAAGAACCACCTACCTAGGTGGTTCTTCAGTGTAGAGCGCTTCAATCCGGGCCGTGAGATCGGCGGTGCGTCCTTGCGCCGGCGCATCCCGGCCCCCAGGCAAACTGTGCATGCGTGAGCATGCGCAGTTCGGCAGCCATCCCCTCCCCCCCCCCCCCCCGTCCAGCCTCCATGGTGCAAGATGATGAAGAAGAAGAGATTGGGTTTATGCCCTGCCCTTCACTCAGAGTGGCTTACTAACTCCTTTCCCTTACCCTCCCCACAACAGACACCCTGTGAGGTAGGTGGGGCTGAGAGAGCTCTGACAGACACTGCCCTTTCAAGGACAGCTCTTGTCAGAACTAGGCTTGCCCAAGGTCATCCAGCAGGTGCAAGTGGAGGAGTGGGGAATCAAGCCCAGTTCTCCCAGATTACAGTCCGCGCACTTAACCACTACACCACACTAGCTCTCTTGGCTCTCAAGATGGAGATCAAGCACCTTCTTCGTGCCTGCAAGAGAGAAGAGAGTGTGAGGGCGGAAGCAGAGGAAATTGCACCTAAGAGTAGCATTCTACTTCAAAGGAAAGGATCAGATAGCAGGAAGTAAAGGATGCTCTGTGTGTCCTGACCTCTCTGTCTAAACTCTTTGGCAGGAGTCATTTTGTAGAAAAAGAGGTGCAGGAGTTCATTAGGACAACTCATTAGCACAACTTATTTGCATATGCCACACCCCTGACATCACTGGAAGTGTGTCAGAAGGCAACACCCACCGCTCAGGCTCCACTGAACTGTTTTTGATTGCTAGCTATTGGGGGGGGCGGGAAACGTGCAAGTCTGTCCTCGCAGAGGAGGGAGAGCTTGTACCTGAATGAAGCCTGGTCTTAAAGGTACCACTGGACTGCTTTGGATTGGGGGCTGGGGGGAGCTCTGCAACTTACCTGGCTGCTTCTTGCTCTGACGGAGGGCTGGTGGGAGCAGTGGGCGGGGCTTGTTGCATGTGCCCGCCCCCTGGGCTCTTTACTGCCGGAGCTCCGCTCCTGTGCGCTCCTGCAGGAAATGACCCCTGCTCTTTGGTGTCATCCTCTCAAGTTTGAGACAGGAGACAGCACCAAGTCCTCCACGTCTAACACTTAACAGGGATATGATGCTGTAGAGTCCACCCTCCAAAGCAACCATTTTCTCCAGGGGAACTGGTCTCCATAGTCTGGAGATCAGTTGTGATTCCAGGAGATTGCCAGGCCCAGCCAAGAGGATGGCAAGCCTATCCCTTGTCCATTATTATGCCCTCTTTGGATCCTTTTGGCCATGGCTGCATTCATGCCCTGGATCTGGGGCGGGCATTCATTTCTACAACTTGGGAGCAAGTTGATGAGCAGTTGGCAATCGTTAGTTAATACAACTGAAAGCAATATATTTGGTCAAAATGATTTAGTAGATTAGCAGTGCAGTTCCTAGGCAGAGTTAACCCTTCTATGCCCATTAACTTTAATTATTTTAAAGGAAGCATAAATGGTTAGTTGTATGTGGCTGAATCTTTTTACGGAGCCACTTGAAGTCGAAGCCACTGAATAAGCACATTAATGAATGGGTTCTTCTCACTGTTTTGCACTGACCTCCAATCCGGCCCAAATGCACCATTAGCAAAGAGTTGTAAATATCCCCTTTTTAATTTCTTTTAGTTTTTGTCCTGAGCCTTTTCATTTCCCGCAGTTTTTGGCTGCTGGATGTTCCTGGGTTGTTTCTTTAATACTATTTTAAACACCCTTTCCATGACATTTATCCTTTATGTGCCATTTGGACACCATTTACATGCAGTTGATGCAAAAATATTATCAAAATAGTGTAAAGCTAAGAGAAAAATTGGCGCACGGGAACAGAAAATGGGGTGAGAGGGAAAATGTAAGGGTGAGAGGGAAAATGTAACGTTCAAGCCAGTGAGAAGTAAAATCAAATTTAAAAAAAACATGGACCTACAAATTCAGGAATCCCACCACCATCTGCTTATGGGCTCAGTTTATGGGCTTATGGGCTCGGGTCTCACCATTTTCAGGTGTATGATTTATAGCAGTCCATGTCCCAGAGTTGGATGCCGTTTCAGTCTCGCTTTTGCTCATGCTCTTTCCTGCATCAGATCTGCATTTAGCAGGTGGCGCCATAGCAATTATGGTGGGTTTTTTGGCAGTCGTTTGTAAAATGACTAACAAGAGCTATTTAAGCACGAGGAGGTACCAGCCTGTTCCTTCACCACCTGTTCAGCGAGCCAGCAGATGATAGGGGGTATGCAAGATATACTTTCCAAATTTAGAAAAGCAAGCTGGAATATCAGCAGTCCATGATTCCCTTCCCAGTTACTGACCTCTCTGCCAACTCCAGCTTTGAAATTCCTGGTGGTGCCTGGAGAGGGTGGAGTTTGACGAGGGGTAGGTGCTCATGTCATGTCACCCCTCAGCTGTCGTTTCTCCAAGCTAAAGAGCCCCAAGCGCTTTAACCTTTCTTCATAGGGAAAGTGTTCCAACACTTTGATCATTCTAGTTGCCCTTTTCTCCACTTTTTCTACTGCTATAATATCCTTTTTGAGGTGCGATGACCAGAACTGTACACAGTACTCCAAATGAGGTCGCACCATTGATTTATACAGGGGCATTATGATACTGGCTGATTTGTTTTCAATTCCCTTCCTAATAATCCCCAGCATAGCATTGGCCTCTTTTAATGCAGTTGCACACTGCCTAGATATTTTCATTGAGTTATCTACTACGACTCCAAGATCTCTCTCTTGGTCAGTCTCTGCCAGTTCAGACCCCATCCAACGTGTATTTATAGTTAGGATTTTTGGCTCCAATGTGCATCACTTTGCACTTGGCCACATTGAACCCCATTTGCCATGTTGACGCCCACTCACCCATCCTTGACAGATCCCTTTGGAGTGCCTCCCTAGTTCTCACCACTCTGAACAACTTCATGTCATCTGCAAATTTAGCCACTTCACTACTTACCCCCAACTCCAAATCATTAATAAACAAGTTGAAAAGCATTGGGCCAAGTTTTGATCCCTGTGGTACCCCACTGCTTACCACTCTCCACTGAGAAAAGTGCCCATTTATACTCACTCTCTGTTTCCTATTAATTAGCCAGTTTTTGATCCAGAAGAGGACTTGTCCTTTTATCCCGTGACTATTGAGCTTACTTAGGAGCCTTTGATGAGGAACTTTATCAAAAGCTTTCTGGAACTCAAGGTAAACAACATCTAATGGGTCCCCCTTGTCCATATGTTTGTTCACTCCCTCAAAGAACACTAACAGGTTAGTGAGACAAGATCTTCCCTTACAGAACCCATGCTGAGTCTGCCTCAATAGTTTTTGTTCATCAATGTGCCTACTAATTCTTTCCTTAATAAGAGTTTCCACTAACTTTCCCAATATCGATGTCAGACTGACTGGCCTGTAATTTCCTGGATCTCCTCTGGAACCCTTTTTAAAGATGGGAGTGACATTAGCTACCTTCCAGTCCTCAGGAATGGAGGCAAATTTTAATGAAAGATTATATATTTTTGTCAGGAGATCCACAAGTTCACATTTGAGTTCTTTCAGAACTCTCGGATGTATGCCATCCTTCTTCTCTCAATTTTATCCTCAAAACAACCCTGTGAGGTAGATTAGACTGAGAGTGCGTGACTGGCCCAAGGTCACTCAGCAGGCTTCCATGGCAGAACTAGGAATAGAACCTGTGCCTCCCAAATCTTAGCCTACCACTCTACACAACCCTTCCTTGTATGTCATTTCTTTTTAAGAAGAAGAAGAGTTCGTTTTTATACCCCACCCTTCCTTCGGAGTCTCATAGCACCTTCCAGTCTCCTTCCCTTCCTCTCCTCACAACAGACACCCTGTGAGGTAGGTAGGGCTGAGAGAGCTCTGAGAGAACTACTCTTGAGAGAACAGCTCTGAGAGAACTGTCACTGACCCAAGGTCACCCAGTTGGCACATGTGGAGAAGTGGGGAATCAAACTCAGTTCTCCAGAACAGAGTCCACCGCTCTTAACCACTACACCAAACTAGCTCTTAAAGTGGTGGGGGCATAAGTGAATGCCTACCAAGGATGTCTGTTCATTATAAAAAAGGAGTTAGATGGAATTTGGAATGGGGGGAGGGTTTCTCATGTAGGCCCTGATTATGTGCATGAACTTGAAGCTCTTTTCTTTGTGAATTGGCCCTCAGGTTAGCAGGCAAAAAGTTTCACAAAATGCCTGCACTGATGGAAACACCACTTTGACACTACGCACATCTCAGCCACCAGAAAGACAATCTGTGTAGGAAAGGCATCACTAGATTGCATTCTGTCATTGACATTCCCAAAGTGAACCGTTCTGAGATACACAGTGACTGCCACCTACTCGGGATCAGGGAGCTTAGTTAACATTTCATGCCACTACATGGTAATGTCTTCATGAACAAATCCTTCCTCGGTACGTTCACAAAATATGTGCATGGACTTCTTAGCTGTGCAACATGCAAGTGCCAAAATACCAGAGGCATGAGGGTGTTATTAATGATTCACCGTGCACACCCTGTAATGTCTGCTTGGATGAATGCGCAGCTCAATGTGTACATGAAATTAAAAAATCAGTGCAGATAGGCTTCGTCATTGTAACATATGAAGGAAGAAATACAGAGAATGGTCTGCAGACGCATCGCTGCTGAAGTGCATCTTTCTATTTACGGCATCTCTGAGTTCTGCAAGGGCAAATGAAGGATGAAACATGTATAAGCCCCGCTCAGACTTTGGTTTGAGTGGAAGTAAATGGGTGGGTGGGGGATGATCCAGATCCGAGCCACAGACCCCCTCCCCTGATTTCCACATATGATCCAGATCATAACCACTGACCCTTGCCCTGATTCCCATTTGCACTGAGCTGATTTGGGATCCGAGATCTCCATTTCCTAAGCATGCATGCAGGAGCTTATGCACATGCTTTGGTAAGCACATAGAAGAAGAAGAGGAGATTGGATTTATACCCCACCCTTCACTACCTGAAGGAGTCTCAGAGCGGCTTACAAACACCTTTCCCTTCCCCTCCCCACAACAGACATCCTGTGAGGTAGGTGGGGCTGAGAGAGCTCTTTCAAGATCATACAGCCAGGTGCAAGCGGAGGAATGGGGAATCAAACCTGGTTCTCCCAGATTAGAGTCTGCACACTTAACCACTACACCAAACTGGCTCATACAGGTGCCACTCAGTTGGTACCCTTGAACATGGAGGAGGGAAGAGGACTAATGGGAGTGACCAGTGTTCCCTCTAAACTGTGCAGTGTTCCCTCTAAGCTCATTAACACAGGCCGCTCATTAACACTACACCAGTTTGGTGTAGTGGTTAAGTGTGCAGACTCTAATCTGGGAGAACCGGGTTTGATTCCCCACTCCTCCACTTGCAGCTGCTGGATGACCTTGGGCAAGCCATAGTTCTGTCAGGGGTGTTCTTGAAAAGAGCAGTTTCTGTCAGAGCTCTCTCAGCCCCACCTACCTCACAGGGTGTCTGTTGTGGGAAGGGGAAGGGAAAGGAGTTTGTAAGCCGCTCTGAGACTCCTTTGGGTAGTGAAGGGCGGGGTATAAATCCAATCTCCTCCTCCTCCTCCTCTTCTTCTTCCTCCTCCTCCAAAGCAATCTGAAGCCAGCAGGGTCTTGTGCTGCCCATTACCCGTTTTAAGATTGCAGCAGTTATAGTCTGCTCAGGATGTGAATTGCTTCACTCAGTATGGGGAAAAAATTAGAGGGAACATTGGGTACAAGTACAACCCTGATTACGCTCCTTCAATATGTTCATTTCATAGAATCATAGAGTTGGAAGGGACCTCCAGGGTCATTTGGTCCAACCCCCCTGCACAATGCAGGAAATTCACAAATACCTCCCCACCACCACCCCTGGTGACCGCTGTTCCATGCCCAGAAGATGACAAAACACCTCCAGGATCTCCATCCAAACTGGCCTGGAGAAAAATTGCTTCCTGACCCCAATGAGGCAATCAACATTTCCCTGGGCATGTAAGAAAGGGCCACAAGAACTAAGCACTGTCACTACATCTAAGCACACATATTCATTAGGCAAGTTACCAAATTCCATGACTATCTGGCTCAAAGGCTAGATTTCCTTTTACTGTTTCCTGGAGCTTGAGATGAAATTGTGCTTACCTGTATCAGACCCAAAAGTAATGAAGTTTGCAAAGGACACCGATATTAAAATTGACACCTGATTTCCTTCTCAGAACAAAGGTTTCTAAAACAATATCTGCTTAGAAAATGTCTGCCCCATCTTTCCAGAAACCTAACCAAGGCAACTCACAAAGTAAAAACAATTCAACAAAACCATAAAAGCAACAACTTCCCATGACTGATTAAAAAAACAAGCCATTTTTTTAAAAAAAAAACCAACCTAGGGGCATAAAAATAGCAGGAAAGAATGTTCAGCAGACTAAAATGAGACCACTGTCGGGCTAGAAGCTGACAGGAAAACAGCTTTAAAAGACAGAGCTCCTCAGTTAAGAACCTGGTTTAAAAATAAGAGTTGCCAGCTCCAGGCAGAGAAATTCCCCCAACAATTTTGGGGGTGGAGTCTGGGGAGGGTGGAATTTAGGGAGAGGAGGAACCTCGGTGGGGCATAATGCCATAGACTTCACCCAGTGAAGCAGCTATTTTCTCCAGAGCAACTGAGCTGTCTCAGCTGGAGAGCAGTTGTAATTCTAGGAGAGCTACAGACCCCACACGGAGGATGGCAACACTATTTTAAAAAGAAATGTTTTGACCTGGTGCTAATGTATGGCTGCCAGAGTTGGACCATAAGGAAGGCCAAGCACTGAAGACTAGATGATTTTGAACTATGGTGCTGGGGAAGACTCTTGAGAGTCCCTTGGACTGCAAGAAGGTCAAATCAGTCAATCCTAAAAAAAATCAACCCTGACTGTTCCCTGGAAGGCCAGATACTGAAGCTGAAGCTCAAATACTTTGGCCACCAAATGAGAAGGGAGCACTCACTGGAGAAGACCCTGATGCTGGGAAAGACTGAAGGAAATAGAAGAAGGGGACCATAAAGGATGAGATGGCTAGACAGTGTTATTGATGCAACAAACATGAAATTAAGCAAACTCCGGAGCACGACGGAAGACAGGAGGGCCTGGCATGATGTGGTCCATGGGGTCGCGAAGAGTTGGACTCGACTGTGCGACTGAACAACGACGAAAAAGGACATTAAAGTTGGGGGAAGTCTAATGTTGCACAGTACAATTGTTGTACCAGTGACTTGGAAATGTCATGTAGAGAAGAAAGAAAATGTCACATTACCTTCTTGTAGCAGGATGTTTGTTGTTTTGTATTGCAGGGGGAGGCAATGCTATAGGCACAGGTGTCCATGGTCAAGGCAAAGCTAGAACCCAGAATCCCTGGGGCTGTTCTCAGGGTCAGACTGGCCATTTAACACACAGGAAAATGTCCTGGTGGGACACTGTCCTAGAGGGCCAGTGATGGCCAGAGCCAAGCCTCAGCAACTCTGCCAATGTCTCAAAGACCATAAGGCCAAGACCCTTAATTAGAAATGGCAGCTGGCAGGGCTATTTTTGGGCAGGAACACACAGGAACGGAATTCAGGCTGGCTCCCGAGTTGGCCACACCCAGCAGGAACTCATTAGCATAATAGGCCACACCCAACAGCAGAAATTCATTAGATTGGCTACATTAGGGGTGTGTGGCCTAACATGCAAAGGAGTTCCTGCTACAAAAAAAGGCCCTGGGTTTTGACAACAAACAACGTAAACAGAATAACAAGCAAAAGGTGGGTGTGGCTGGATAACCACACTTCTGGTAACATGTGGGTGCGGCCTAATGTGCTAATGAGCTGTGCTGTCAGGGGTGTGGCCCAATATGCTAATGAGTTCCTGCTGTTGGGTGTGGCCTATTATGCTAATGAGTTCCTGCTGGGCTTTTTCTACAAAAAGAGCCCTGGCAGCTGGTGTCAGTTCACTAATTGCCTCCTCCCACCAGATGGTAGGAGGAAATAATGGGTGAGCTAATGTCCATTATCATCACCGCTGCGGTGAGTGCCCAGTGCTAGGATTGCCAACTACCAGGTGGGGCCTGGAGCTCTCCTGGTATTACAACTGGTCTCCAGACAACAGAGCTCTGTTTCCCTGGATAAAATGGCTGCTTTGGAGGGTGGACTCCATGGCATTATACCCTGCTGAGGGCCTTCCTGTCCCCAAACCCTCCCAAGTCTCTACTCCCAATGTCTTCAAGTATTTCCCAACTAGGGTTGCCAAGTGTACCTTTGCCGGGAGCGAGGGGCTCCCGGCCGGCATCTTGTGCGTGCGCGCGCGCGCGTCACCCGGAAGTGACGGGAGGACGCCAGGCACGCTGGGGGCGGGGCCACGGCTATACAAGGGAAAATCATAGAGTTTTCCCTTGTATGGCCATGGCCCCACCCCAGCATGCCCGGCGTGCCCACGTCACTTTCTGGTGACGCGCACACCAGGGTGGGGTTCCCCCCGGGTCCCGATTCCGCGGCGGTGGAAATCGGGCCTCCAAAGCGGGGGTTTACCCGCCACCCACCCCCACTTGGCAGCCCTATTCCCAACCCAGAGCCAGGCTTGTTCCAGGGCCATTTTCACTTCCCAGGCTGCACCTGGCTTTCATATACAGCTGTGAGGTTGCCCAGGAAAGCTTCTATGCTACCAGTCCATACCACTGGCAATTTCTTTATTATGGCCATCAGCTTCTGAGGCCTTGGGGGACGGCTGCCAGTCAGAGTTGACAGTCCTGGGCTAGTGGGACCCATGACGGAATTCAGGAGGAGGCTCCCTGGTAATTCTGCACTGTTGAACCCAACCCTGCTCCTAGTTGATGTAAAAAGAACCCAGTCTGGAGGGGGGAGGGGGGGAGGCAGGCAGGCACTTATGCATGCAAATGAAAGCTGTTTTATGGTTTATAATTATCTTGTACCAGCTTTCCAAATAATTATAACTCGTGCATATTAATAATTGATCTAGAACGACAGCCCTGCGCCACCGAGCATGCAAGCGGAAAAAGGGGGGGAGTTCAAGCTGGGCTTGCATAATGCGCTTTGGTCGAAATGGAATGACTGGTAGAAAGGCAACATGCACTCGAATTTGCATACATTTGCACGCAACCCCCTCCTCTGCTGGAGTCAGTGAGATATTAGAGCAATTAACCGGCGCGTCCATTGAAGGCGAGGCAGCAATTATTTTGTTTCTAATTTAGAATAAATGTAAAGGCCCACTTGTGCGGCTGAGTGGCTTATTTGTCCTGCTTAAAGGGATCTAATGGGGTGACTGTTGTCAATGGAGAAAGAGCTGCTCCGTTTCCATTTGTTTCCCTGTTAATTTGGTATCTTTATCCCCCTCCCTTTCTAATAAAAAAAAAACTTGAAAGAAGGAGAGGAGAGAAGCTTTGTGGGTCCAGAGTTTACCGTAAGCCGAAGGAATGCAGAACGAAGGCTGCTGAACTGCACAAAAGCGTTACAAAGGAAAAGAGCAATTTAGGAGGATGAACGATTTGTCAGTGAAAGGTTGCTCATTTGGATGGAGGCTTATTAGTGTCTTGAGAAGAAAGCTGGTGCTCAGGGTCGTAGCCAGGATTTTTTAAATTCAGGGGGCCTTTAAATAAGTCAGGGGGCACCCCACACAGACACCCCCAACACACCTCCAAGGGAGCACCAAAAATAAAATAAAAAATTGGAAGTTGGGGGGGCCTGGGCTGGATGGGAAGTGGTGGGGCTTGGCAGTAAGTCGGGGGGGCAGGCCCCAAGATGCCCCACTGTAGCTATGGGGCTGCTGGTGCTGATTTTTTTTTTGGGCAAGGCCTGTCTGCTAAAGTCCGTGGCAAAGCCCAAGAACCCACCTCTGCAAAGAGGTTTTGCAACAGTCCTGACCTTTGAGATTGCCAATTTATGGTGGTGGAAAGTGCCATCAAGTCACAGCTGACTTATGGTGACCCTGTAGGGTTTTTAAGGCAAGAGCTGGACATAGATGGTTTGCCATTGCTTATCTGTGTAGCAACTTTGGACTGACTTGGTGGTCTCCCGTCCAAGTACTAACCAGGGCTGACCCTGCTTAGCTTCTGTGACCTGACAAGATTGGGCCATCCTGGGTTATCCTGGTCAGGGCTAACAAATGATGGGCATACACAAAAAGTAGGGATGAGCTAAATATTCTCAAATTTCAGTATTCAGGTCCAAAGCAGTAACGGAGGAGGAATAGGTAGAACAGGTAGAAACAGTATTTTGGAACTACATGGTGCAAATGTATTCACCTTTCCAATGATCCTTTTTTGGATCAGCAAGATAGTGAAGACAATTTGCTCATATTTAAGTGTGGCTGCTGGGGTATTCCAACAGAAATGCTAGTCCATAAGAACATAAGAGAAGCCAATGTTGGATCAGGCCAATGGCCCATCCAGTTCAACACTCTGTCACACAGTGGCCAAAATTACCAGGTGCAATCAGGAGGTCCACCAGCAGAGCCAGGACACTAGAAGCCCTCCCACTGTTGCACCCACCCAAAGAACCAAGAATACAGAGTGTCACTTGCCCCAGACCAAGAGTTCCTATCTATACCTTGTGGCTAATAGTCACTGATGGACCTCTGCTTCATAAGTTTATCTAATTCCCTCTTGAAGCCGTCCATGCTTGTGTGTGTGTGTGTATTGCAGAAGCACTTACCCCACCCTACCCCCCATTATTTATATCACATATGGACTCCCTATTCCATACAATGGAACTCTGTGCTAGATTTCCAAAGTGTGACATTGCTAGAGCCTGTCTCCTGTTAGTCAATCTCCCTAGCAGGGCGTCAGAACGCCACTCAGACTTTGTCTTCACCCCCGCTGCTGTCACAGGAAATGAAGCTTCTGTCTGCTCTGCCGGCTTGGCAGTTGTGTGATGGGAGAGCTTACGTTACTCCCAGCGTTGTCACTTTCATCTTGCCGAGGAGATGCAATTGCAAGTGATTAGGGAAGGCAGCTCCTGTATAAACTGAAGAGAGCCTTTTGTTCTTCACCCACCAAAGGGAATTCTAATGGAAGCCGGGAGAGGCTGCAGTGAGCACCCAAGAATTTGTTTGGAAAGCATCTTTATTAGCAGGGTGCGCTCTCTCTCTGTTACTTGACATGTGTGTTACTCAAATGAGATGCCAATACAAGTGAAACCCAAGTGGAAAACAAATCCATCTTTTGTTTCGTCTGGTGTCAGGCAGGGAGGAATCTTCTCCAACCGGGCGGCCTGGGAACCTCACTGGAAAAGGAGACATCTAACTTAAAGGACCAATGTTACTTTTAACTAGACTGCTCCCTGGGTGAAAATCAATTAGGAGGTCACATGTTCAGATGCCCCCCATGGCAAGTAATGTGTGATTTGAGGAAGAGGAAGATCTGTGCCATGTGCATTACCAGAGGTCATTTCGGGGGGGATCGCGGGGGATCTCAGTTCCCCCCCGGGAGAGGCTGCAGTGAGCACCCAAGAATTTGTTTGGAAAGCATCTTTATTAGCAGGGTGCGCTCTCTCTCCGTTACTTGACATGTGTGTTACTCAAATGAGATGCCAATACAAGTGAAACCCAAGTGGAAAACAAATCCATCTTTTGTTTCGTCTGGTGTCAGGCAGGGAGGAATCTTCTCCAACCGGGCTGCCTGGGAACCTCACTGGAAAAGGAGACATCTAACTTAAAAGACCAATGTTACTTTTAACTAGACTGTTCCCTGGGTGAAAACCAATTAGAGGTTACATGTTCAGATGCCCCCCCATGGCAAGTAATGTGTGATTTCAGGAAGAGGAAGATCTGTGCCGTGTGCATTACTATCATCTAATGCAGGGGTCCCCAGCCTTTTCTAGCATGTGAGTGACTGGAATTCTGATGAGACCGGGCCATCCTGGGGCATCCAGAGCACTGTTCCCTCTAAGCTGAGTTAGTGTGAGCCAGCTCACAGTTTTTAGCCTCCGGCTCACGCATTTTTGTTTATCTCAGGAAGGATGTCTCCAGAGCAAACTAATTTATGCAGGAGCCAAATTGCTTGCTCACAACTTTAATGCCAGTAGCTCACAAAGTAGAATTTTTGCTCACAAGACTCCACAGCTTAGAGGGAGCATTGATCTAGAGCCTTAAGGTGACTTTGGAATTGGTGGGCACATCCACAAAATGGCTGCTATAGGAGGCACAACCAGGAGTCGTTTCGTAGAAAAAGAGCTAATGGAACTCATTAGCATAACTCATTAGCATATGCCACACCCCGACATCACCGGAAGTGTGTCATAAGGCCACACCCCCTGACATCACCGGAAGTGTGTCATAAGGCCACACACCCCGCCCCCAATGGTCCCGGCCGCCGCCACTGACTTTGCAGCTCCACTGCCGAGCCCCATGAGGGGCCCGGCGGTGGACCTGCAAGGCCGGCGGGGGTGCAAGGAAGCCCTGTTCCCCTAGCTCTTTTTCTACGAAATGACCCCTGTATTACTATCATCTAATGCAGGGGCCCCAGCCTTTTCTAGCATGTGAGTGACTTTGGAAGTCTGATGAGACCGGGCCATCCTGGGGCATCCAGAGCACTGTTCCCTCTACGCTGAGTTAGTGTGAGCCAGCTCACAGTTTTTAGCCTCCGGCTCACGCATTTTTGTTTATCTCAGGAAGGATGTCTCCAGAGCAAACTAATTTATGCAGGAGCCAAATTGCTTGCTCGCAACTTTAATGCCAGTAGCTCACAAAGTAGAATTTTTGCTCACAAGACTCCACAGCTTAGAGGGAGCGTTGATCTAGAGCCTTACGGTGACTTTGGAATGGTGGGCACATCCACAAAATGGCTGCTCTAGGAGGCACAACCCACCGCAAAATGGCCAGCACAGGAGGCACAGCTACACACGAACACAGAGGAAGTCCAAGTGCAGGGGACAAGAGGAGGAAGGTTAAAAAATACACTGGGAAAGAGGAGTGGGAGAGAATAAAGCCAGCACTGTGGAGGCAGCTGCCACTGAAGCAATGCTATTTTAATCTGCTCAGCCATATCTCCATTGCCCAGTCAGAACCCCCACTAGGTAGAAGCCGCACCTGGCTCCACCAACTCTGTAAAAACACTTGGTGGGTAGCAGGAAAGGTGTTGGGGTGGTGTGCACCATGGTGGCCACAGGACCCGGGGGTGGTGGTGGAAAAAGAGGTGGAACTCTCAAGAGGGAAATGAAATTTTCAATCTGTATACCGAAAACACATGGACTTCTAAATATTTTAAAGAGAATTTTGTCAAAGAGGTTCTGGAACTCTGTTTTGGTGGTTCTCCCAGAAAATAAAAGCCCTGGAACCCTGACCCGGCAACTACTCCAGTGTGTTTCAAGGCTGTAATTGCCACTAGGGGTCTTATGTGGTGGCAGCAACATCTTTACATACATACTTAAGTGGCATCAAGTCACAAGAGACTTATGGAGACCTCAGCAATGGGCTTTCGAGGCAGGTGAGAAGCAGATGTGATCTGCCATTGCCTTCCTCTATAGTGCCTTCCTTGGTGGTCTCCCATCCCCTACTTAGCTTCTGAGATGTGTTGAGATCAGGCTATGCCATGCCATGCCATGCCACCCACCCTCCCTGTTAAATCTTTACGATTTGTTTTTTAAAAGATTCTCATTCTGTTCTTCCACTACACATGGTTTTTTGGGTGGTTTCAAATCAGTAAAAACAATATAACCGGGTCTGTCATTAGGCAAAGGTGTTATTGGAATGCACAGTGACTTTGCTGGCTTGGCAAGAAGGCAGCAAATTGCAAACTGGTGCTATTAGAGCAGCTGTTGAGCCTGCTGTCTTTTTATAAAGGATTAACTTTAACAAACCAGCTTTGGCCAGTTGTCACATTATATTTAATGAGCACATTTCTGCAGTTCTACCTGTTTCCAAGGGCAAGCCTCATCTGTGCTATATCTTCTTTCATTTTCCCCGGCGCAACTTTCTGTGGCTATCTGTTCCCTAAAAATCCCATGTGATCTTTGCAGCAGAGCTCACAGATTCATTTTGATTCATTTACCAACTTCCCCCCCCCTTTCAAAGGCAAGATAATTGACTTGCTTAACGGTACTCTCCAGCGCATTCAGAATGAACTCATTTAGCTTCTTAGCTCAGAATGTCACCTAGCAGGGGGTTGACAGACAACTTCCAATCAAAAACAATAGTGAGAGGCTGTATAAATTACTAGCTTCTAAGAACTTTCCCCCTCCCCTTGCATTGGCTTGGTAGAGCTTAAACTTGAATTTTTGCTTAAATCAAGCCAAAGGTCAGCCCAGTACATAGCCAATTATCCCTCCCCCTCCAAGTTTTCTCCCTAAAACTGTGAATGCTAGTACCAGGGATACCTTAATAGCACCTGTTGAGTCATAATTGTCCTCTTTGTTAAGGGCCATGAGCTTTTCCCCATCCATTTCCATGTCTCTGGGTACTATGACAAACTGTTTCCCAGCAGGTAATATTTCACAAGCGATGCAGGTCACTCCATTGACTTGGTCTTTACTGGACCAGAACTCGCTATTGCAGGTCTGTTTATACCATTAAGCCAGCTTAAAATGATGCTATAAATCCTCCAGCAATTCCTCTCAATCCTGGCAAGAAGGCCAAAACTATCTTCAAGCCTCCAACTTAAGTTTTTCCATTTATCTTGAAGATAGTTTTCCAGATATGAAAATGCTAGAAAGACCCTGGTTAACAAACATCTAAATGAATGCATAATCACATTCTCTTCCTGTATTGGTGATCATTCACTAAAGTGCTGAACTGTGACCCTGGAAAGCTGCCATATCTCATCTTTATGTTTAGATCTTATCAATGTGTTCAACCCAATCGCATGGTACAGAGCTGCTTACACTACCATTTCAGACTGCAGGTGAAAGTATATCCGAATGCCAACCTATGTCAATAGCTCCTGGTCTGTGGAAAGCAAGTCTGTCAGGGTAGAAGAAGAATATGTTTTTATACAACACTTTACCTTAAGAAGTCTCAGGCTGTGATGCCTGATGGATCTAAAGGGAGCAATCAGACAGCAACATCTGGGATGTATCTTGCAGTCGTTGGCAACCCTTGCTCCTCTGCCATAGAAGTGGAGTTAAAAGACACCAGGGAAAGTTCGGTAGTAAACGGGTTCCGACAGGCCACGGGTGGATTTCTCCTGTCTGATTGCTCAAACATGCTCTCAAGACGTCAGGATGGTCTGATTAGGCCATTCCAGCTTGGTGCTGTTCCCCCTCCCCCTTTGCAGTATGCACATCATCGCATATTCCATAGGGGGCCCTCAGCATGAAGGTGCGATTCCTTGTTTATGTGCATGGGAAGCAAATGGCGGGAGTTTTAGGGAGAAAATAGCACCAGTGACTTTGGGCTGCGTGTGATCTCACAACTGCATGTCAAATTCCTCTGGAGGGAATAGCCTCGCTTCCCCTCCGCAGCAACTTGCTCATGTGACCGCAGCCAAAAAGTGGCTTACAATCACATTCACTTCCTCTCCCCGGAACAGGAACCTTGTGAGGTAGGTGGGGCTGAGAGAGTTCTGAGAGAACTGTGTCTGGCCCAATGTCACCCAGCATGCTTCATGTGCAGGACTGGGGAATCAAACTCAGTTCTCCAGATTATAGTCCACCACTCTTAACCACTACATCACACTGGTTTCTAACTCGGCAGATATTTTGAACTTGGCCTTTCCATATATATTTTTTCTGTCCAGAGATTATTTTTAAATGTGAAGTGTCATGTGCATTCTGTAGGGTTAGAATCTTGGGACGATAATATTCCTGGATAGGGATAGGCATGAACTGTTTGTTTTGATTTGTGGTTTCTGGCATGCCCAGTTTGTGAGCCACAAACCATCATTAACTTTTAAGAGCTAAAAGAACCAGTGTGGTTTTTGAGGTCCATGATGGAGTAACTGCCTCCCCCCTGCATGCTATAGTCACCAAATGCACAGGGGATCTCTGGCTGACTCTCCTCTACCTGCTCTCCAAGTTTGGTGAACAAAAGGTGCCCCCATCCATTGTTTCCAATGGAGGGGAAAAGCAGCAGCAGCAAAAAAAAAAAAGCCCAGCAGAACAGAATCAAAGTCCCAGAGAATCTCTGCGGTAGAAACTGAAGGGTGGGTATTTTTGCAATCCCAGCAGAACTAGTGCAATGTTTGAGTGCCCAGCAGAACCTAGTGCTGTTGTGGCAATGCTAGCTCAACAGGACTGGTGTCTAGCACAGAATCACATGCTGAGTGGGGGGAGGGGGGTTGCAAGCCTAGGAGAGCCAGTGCAATGTACTAGTGCCCAGCAGAACCCAGTGCCAATGAGGCAATGCCAGCTCAATCACAGTCCAAGTAAGGGCATTTTTGTAAGCCCAGCAGTATCAGTCAATGTACACAGTGCCCAGCAGTATCAGTGCAATCACAGAGTGCCCAACAGAATCAAGTACCACTGGCACTGCAAGCTTAAAAGGACTGATTTCAAAGCACAGATTCACAAATCCAAGCAAGGGGAGGTGGGGTTTTGCAAGCTCTGTGCAAGAAAATCGGAAGTGAACACAAAGAAACACCAAGGGGAGTGGGGGGGACCCTCTTGAAACTGACATGACTAGGTTGAAACTGCAACAGTGTTTCCAAGGCTGGGGAAGTACCAGTCCCTGTTGCTTTGAAGTTTGGTAAACATTTAGTTTGAGTGGAGACAGTCTGTATGGAAATGTATCCATTCACAAACTGGTAGGAACCTCCATGAACTGCTTGAAAGTTCATGGAAAATTCATGCTGGTTGCCCTGCCATGAACTTCAGTTTGAAAACCACATACTGCCCCAAGTTCATAACAAACTTTAGTTCATGAGCCGGTTTGTGCCCATCCTTACTCTTGGACATTGCCCTGACCTGGATGGCTCAGGCTAGCCCCATCTCATCAGATCTCAGAAGCTAAGCAGGATTGGCCCTGGCTAGTATTTGGGTGGGAGACTTCCAAGGGATACGAGGGTCATGACAGAGAGGCTGGCAACGGGGAACCACCTTTGAACATCTCTTGCCTTGAAAACTTCAGCATAACTCAGCCATGATGTGACAGTGCTTTCCACCACCACACATAGCTAGGAGTAGTTTCAGATATTCCTGTTCAGCCCATGAATGCTAGACCTTTACCTTTTGGAATTAAAAAAAAATACCACAAAAGGTAGCACAGGTATGACCGTGGAGGCATGGAATGTTTCTGTTCTGCCTGTACCAGGAGTTCATATTGCCCCATCATCAGTTTGAAGATTCAGTGGCTTTGCTGCACTTCACACCCATTCCCCCACCCTATTGGCTGCAGCTCTGAAAAGTTCAGCGGTATCAAGGCAGCTGATTGCCAGTGAAGCACCACCACAAGAGATGGGCAGCAAGTCATATGCAAGCAGCCAACAGATGCTGGCACCAGGGCAGTTTTCTACCCTTTAAAATGCTAGCTTTAAAATGCTAGCAACAGAGCAGGCAGCTAGGTTGTGAATAGTGAACGGATGAAGGGTTAAATCTGATGAAGGGATAAATGTGAATTCCATTCCCTGCACAATCCCAAGGCAAATTAAGGCTGCAAGAGCTGCAGTTAATCTACCAAATGAGATGGTGTTTTTAATCTCACCTGACTGAGAAACAAGTGTTGCCAAATCCCCCTCATCCCAAACCCTGTAATTCATAGGGCAGGACCTCCTGATGGCATACTTTCCTAAATATGACCATTTAGCTCCAATCAAGGTTGATTCTGCAGCACACTCTTTGCCTAGACAATGGCCTTCTGCTGATGATAGGGGAGTTTTGCCCCATCAAGACAAGCCCTCGGTTATGGTGCCTTCCTGTTAACATTTTTGGTCATTGGGGTATACAGTCATTCTATATACCGATGGATATATATCACAGCAAAGTGTATTTTGGAGTAGGATTTTAGAATGGGGAAGACAATGTGGTTTTATAAAGATTGCAGTAGGAAGATTGTGAAATGCTGCATGACTAATAATTCTCATCCATATTTATGAAAAACCAACTGTGCGGTGGCATAAACCTTTAGCTTTGTTATAATGTGGGTGTGGGGACATAAAAAAAGCCCCTCTCTGATACTTTTGGAAGAAAACAGTAAATGAAATATTTAGGATGGCCTGGAAATAAATGTTCCAAGCTCTCACCTCCAGTTCAGCCTGGGACGTGTGCAGGAATGTTTAAAGGACTGTGAGACGAAGGCATGCAGGGGGTTCCAACCAGGAACCAAACAACCCCGAAGCAGAGAATCTTCTGCACAGCAGCAGGCCATACGTACACTGCTGTGTGCAAAGATCTCCCCT
>NW_015169207.1:197874-199803 GCF_001447785.1 Gekko japonicus
CTGATCACCTGTGACTTTCTCCCCTCTCAAATCACAGTTCCTATCTCACACTCATCCAAAAAGCTTGTTTTCTTTTGGTCTCCATTGTCTGCAAGAAACCACAAGCTGTCTGCAAATATCTCCTAGAAATGGAAGCATAACCATTCTTTCAGACAAAGGAGAAGCGTCATGCAGATGATCGAGCTACACTAGGGATGCTGCTCCATCTTTCACTTTATGGTAGTTTGGTTATCTTGACCATCGTTATGGATGAGTTTATCACGTGACATAATGGGGTACGTGCGTTCAGACGGGGCATTTACAACAGAATAGGTGCCGGTTGGAATTGGTGTACTTACCGGCGTTCACACGGCGAACATCTGCCTTCTGTCCCTAACCGTTGTAAAGACCTTTAAACCGTTGTATTCTGCCACTAGGTCCCCAAGTGGTGGTATCCTGGGTACAACGGTTGTAATCGCTTTACTCCCCCCCCCCTGTCTGATCGCTCTCCACCGTTGCAGAGCCATTTCCGTTCGGAAGCCCGAGGCTTCTGATTTTCGCCGGCCATTTTTTTTTAAAGGTTGGCGATATGCGCTTGGGCGAAGCTTCGCCCTGGCGTTTGTTTAAAAAAGAAGAAAAGGGCCTTAGTTTAGCGTTTCGGAGGCGTCCGGGACCTCAGGGAGGCTACTTTGCTCTTTAAACTTTAAAGATAAGTCCTTACCTTTAAAGTTTAAATGTAAGACAGGGTTTTTTGCGCATGCACGAAGATCGCCATTCTGTGGATGGCTGCCTATGCGCATGCTTAAACTGAGTTTAAAAAAACACCAAAAAACACCAATGCCCGCTGTGTGTGGACGGGCATACAGCAATGGGATCCACAGACAGGAGTGGTGATCGCTTTTCAGCCGGCATAAACTGCACCAGTTCCAACCGGTACAGTTTATGCCGGCTGAAACGCCCCGTCTGAATGCACCCAATGTGCACTGGTTGTTTGAACTCATGCCCCATTGCAGAGGAACAGGAAGAACAACACACTTGTTGTGTGGAAGGATAAGGAAACACCAGTGTAAAAGTTCATTTTGATGTCTTTCTGGCACAGGAGTCACTGAAGAACTGATCCTTCCCAAGTCTCTTGGCATATCAGACACTCCAAAAAAGCTCTGGAGGAGTTCCCTTGTAGAAACAGGAACAGTGCTGCTGCGGGAAGATGTCCCCCTGTGAATTCTTTAAAGTGGTCTAGGTCTTCTGATGCTACTGAGTTGCATAGGTAGTACTACAGTTGCCCTCTTACTATGAACGAACCATCAGAGCTAGACCCACAAGTGGAGTTTTAGAACACATGATTATATGTAGCATCCTTAGACTGAATCAGACCCTTGATCTATCAATGCCAGTATTGTCTACTCTGACTGGCAGAGCCTCTCCAGGGTCTCAGGCTGAGGTCTTTCATGTCACCTACTCCTTTGTGATTGGAGATGCTGTGGATTGAATCTGGAACCTTCTGCATCCAAAGCAGGTGACCCCCCAACTAGAAATTTCACTACTGTAATAGTAGTTAACTGTTGGAAGGCTAGGGGGTGGCTCCTAGACAGAGTGTGAAGATCGTGAGATACATTGAAAGTTTCACTTTCACAGCACCAAGTGGATTGTGGGGGAAGCATATGGTCCAAACAGGTTTAGTTACGGTCAGGGGTCATTTCGTAGAAAAAGAGGTGCAGGAGCTCATTCGCATAACTCATTTGCATATGCCGCACACCCCCAGACCTCACCGGAAGTGTGTCAGAAGGCAACACCCACCGCTCAGGCTCCACTGGACTGTTTTGGATTGCTAGCTATTGGGGGGGGGGGACATGCAGATCTGTCCTCGCAGAGGAGGGAGAACTTGTAACTGAATAAAATTTGGTCTTAAAGGTGCCATTGAACTGTCTTGGACCAGGGGGCCAGGGGGAG
>NW_015169207.1:201193-206319 GCF_001447785.1 Gekko japonicus
AGTGGACCTGCAAGGCCGGCGGGAGTGCAAGGAAGCCCCGCGAAGGCCCTCCCTGGCCCCAGGCAGGCAGGGGTGGGGAGAGGCAGGGAGGAAGCAACTGGGCAAGGGAGCCCCGCGAAGGCCCTCCCTGGCCCCAGGCAGGCGGGGGTGGGGAGGCGGGGAGGAAGCAACTTACCCTCCCTCTTCTCCTGCCTCCTCCTGGCTGAATGAGGGCTGGAAGCGGGGCGGCCGGAAGCAGGGGGCGGGGCTTCGTCATGTGCCCCGCCCCCCGTACCTCACCCGGGGGAACTGCAATCCCCCGCGATCCCCCCCGAAATGACCTCTGGCCCTGAAACATCTTCCTCATTGGTTTCATGGGAGAAGAAAAATATCTCTTTCCTATTTTCTTTATGCTAGTCATAATGTTGTTCCATCTTCCATCCACCTGTCTGACACACTGAAACGTCCCATATTTTTAAACCTTTCCTCCTAGGGACATTAGCCTAGTCAACTTCATAGAACTGCTGTGGAGATACAATGGAGGAGGACAGAACTGTGTGCATTGCCCTGAGCTCCTTGGAGGAAGGGTGAGAGGAAAATGTGACTGATAAGTGCTCAGATTTCTTGGTCACATTGGTCGCCCTTGATGCTGGCTTGTGAGTGCTCACACTCCCCTTCTATACATCCTGCAAACTAAAAAAACCAAAACACATTATCGGGCTCTCTCTGTTCTTCACAAGCAGAAATCTTAAGTCTCACATCCTTCAGAAGAAATCCCAGTTGGCAAAAATTAGTTGGTATAGAATGAATAAGAATCACATCATATCTACAGGCTGAATTGGGCTCCCATTTGCCTTCAAATAAATTGCACACAAATTGTTTCCAATTTTTTTGTCCAAATGAGGCTTATCAAATAATTTATTCACAATTTTCTTGATCAGTGAATAAAGTGATTGGTGGATATATCTTTTTTATGATGACGAGGATAAGACCCTCTCTGGCTAGTGTCTTTCGGTTATATGAAATCCCTGCGCAGCAGATCCGAAAATGCAATTATTAAGGCTGCTTGGGGACCAAAGATCTGCCTGCATCACTAGAAAATCTTGGCTTACCTGGGCTGAACCCACATATCTTTGGAAGTTGCATTTCCAAGGTGCTGTGTCTAGATAGTCATACTGTGAGTGATTGCTACGGTGCCCACAATGAGAGCACGGTTTCCAGTGGCATCCGGATGCAACTCTGGACTTTGGCCTGTGCATGACGATGTGAAGCTCTTCCCTGCTGCCATCCTCAAATTACTGACTTGATCTGCAGCAGACTCTCAACCAGGAAAGCCCATTCCTAACGTCACAGCTTCCCGCTGCCATCGATGGAGCCAAGAGACGCAGGGTCGGAAGTCGCGAGGAGGAAGCCGTCTGATTGAGAGCCCCTCCTCTTCCACTTTCCAGCTGCCATCAATGGCACCATCAAGGGGGAGGGCAGAAGGCACCAGGCTCCTCTCCATTCTACCTGATTCCAGCTCTGATACAAATCGCTCCCCAGGGAGCATTTTGTTTTGAACTTTGTTGTCTGATTTACATTTTGATTCCTTTGGCAGGGCAATTGTCTGAAAAGCCAGGAAAGGCTTGATGGTGTGGGAGAATTCGCATTTTTTTAAAGAAAAGACTTAAACTGCCGAATCATGGTATCCAATTTGCAAAAAGTATTCAGGAGGTGGCTCCGCGCCTTATCCTCGCCACTGCTTGCACCCGTGCCCTTGTCTGCCGTGATGGGCAGCCCCCTGTGTCTTGTAAACACAGAGCAGGATGGGAGCCAGACGAGAGGGTTGTTTGAGCAGGTCTACAATACCGATGCTTTTTACTCAGAGGAGCCTCACTGAGTCTCAGCATCCAGCATCTTCCCTCCAGCATCCATCTGACACATTGCTTTCCCAGAGTTCCTCAGGAGGTGTAATAAAAACAGATTGAGTACAGTGTAGGTGCCTAGCTTGTCAACTATTCCCATTGCGGGGGGGGGGGATTTGCCTCTGGTGGGTGACAGCGCTTTCAGCCCATAGCCTTCGGCATTGGAGCTGATTGCTAGTCATCCCTCTGATGAATAATACACAGGCATGAATATCTCTGTGCATAGATCTTCAATTCCTATAGGGTAAATTTAATGTTATCTTAAGGCTTCCTGCTCCTGAGATGAAGAGATTATTTCAAACCTGCAGCCCCGCAAGTGTAGCCATTGGTTTCAAACGCCATTAAGTTTCATTATAACAAATAAACACCGCAATGACATTTATAAGTTACCGGAGAGCACAGCAACACAAATATGAAACAGATAAACTGCATTTGATCCAAATAATCACTGCAGGCAATATCGGGCATAGTCGGAGACGGCAGCTGGGTGCCGAGTAATTTATAGGGTTGCATAAGGCAGAGCGCCGCAAACAGCTTTTAAAAATTATTATGATTACTGTGTCCCCTTTTCTCTCTCATGGAGACCTAAAAAGGTTAGGGGTGGCACCTTGCTCGAGTCAGAGCCTGAAGCGGTGGCGGCAGCGGTGGAAGGAGCACCAGAAAATGTTGCTGATAATGAGTCCAAATTGAAAAATGCGAGCCCCTTATATGTTTTCCTAAAGGAGTGAATTTGATTTCCCTGAGTCCCGTGTGATTTGAAACACAGAAATAAGTCAGGGGAAAAAATACCCATATTGCTAGGATATTGCATTTTTGATGCTTCAGAGGGAAGGAAGACACACAAAGGAGCTTCCTCCAAGTCCAAGGCAAGTGTGTTTCAACTCCCTGATGTTCCAGTGGGGAAATGCTGCCTGCAAGAATTCACCCCACCGTTTCAGTTATGGTTAACTGCATTCTGTCCATGAACAGGGGCCCAGCCGCAAAGAGCTAGCAGAAAGGAGAGGGTTGAAGGAAGCAGCACAGATCACTCAAGTTCTTGGTTATGCTAATGACGCTAACAGAAGCAGGACAATGGTTTACCATCCCAAACCCTGCTAGGAAGTCATACCTAGAGCCGTGAAGCTGGGAAGACTGAAGCGATAGAAAGAAACTTGTTATAATTTGTAACAGGAGAAGGTAGTAAAGCCATTCCAAGGGGGAGGGAGATATTTAAACCCTGAACAAAGGGAAGAAGCTCTCTTTTTCTTAGTTTCTACCTCCTCAGATGGGCACAAATCAGGATGGACTAATACCGAGGGACTCCATCTTGTCCATGTGGCAAGGAGCAGTGGAGAACAACCATGACAGCAGTGGTAATGATTAACTACTATAACTTCAAGTAAAGTTAGCCGGTCCTAATTAAACTTTGTGTAGGATCAGTTCTAACCTGACCTGGATAGCCCAGGCTAGCCCGTTCTTGTTAAATCTCGTAAGCTAAGCAGGGTCTGTCCTGGCTAGTATTTGGATGGGAAACCACCAAGGAATACCAGGGTCATGACACTGAGGCAGGCAATGGCCACCTCCGAACGTCTCTTGTCTTGGAAATTCTTTGGGGTCGCCATAAGTCGGCTATGACTTGACAGCAACCATAACAACAAGGGTATGCAGAGAAGATGGCATGCTTTCACTTTTTCTTTGTTTCCTTGCTCAGATTGAAATGCTTGAGCAGGATGCTTGTAATATTTTTGTTCATTTATTACATTTTCTTGTGTTTTGAATACTGTGCACCTCTTCTCTGGGAAAAAAACACCCAGTCCATTCAGTCTTGCTGTCTGATGTGCAATAATGGGAAAGGCCAGCAGGTTGCCTGCCTCGGTATACGGCAAGTCATCTTCTTGTACAATTGTGCTGTTAAGAACCACATTTTTTCCTCTCTCCCTCTTCAATCATAAATGTAGCTATCTTGAATTCCGACTAGGGAAATGGTTGGGGTTCTGCTCAATTGGTGAATGTGAAGTAAAAAGTGGTATCCCTGGTCCTCCAGTCAATACCAGGAGGAAAAACACATGTTTGGCTGTAGAAGTACCCTTGCTGCTTTTTGTTTGAGATGATAAAAGCCCTGCAGGACAGCATCTTTTCCCCCTTGGTCCTCACAGCATAGGCAACTGGTCTTTCAGCTCTAGCCCTTTGCAAAGGTTCAGGGAGGCTGGAAAGGGGATCAAGGAGACGAGGTGCAGAAAACGGGAGCTTCAGAGAACGCTTCCATCTCGAGGATGTGTTCTTTGAAAAATGATCATTATATAAGGACAAAAAGCTGTTCGTTCTTATTTCAGCTGGAACAGCTCCAGTTAGTTCTTCCATGCTGAGGCATAGATTTCAGCAGTAGCGGCAGCAGTTGGGGAAGGGCAGGACTCACATGGACAAGTTGTAATGAGTCATGAGAGCATTCACATTCTTAACTAATTCCTGCATGCTCTTTGCTTTCTTCCCCCTTCCACTTGTGTGACCCACTAGAACAGTGGTGGGCAAACTTATTAGTCAAGAGAGCCAAATATCAACAGTAGGACGATTGAAATTTATTTTGAGAGCCGAATTTTTTAAACGTAAACTATATAGGTAGATACATTGTTATTAACTTAATTAGGGTACTCCTAAACTGGCCTTTGCTAAAAATGTCCTCAATCTGATTGAGGTACGTTCGCTGAGGTCAACCCCTTCCAACTCTCCCATTCACACTCGTCTTGTATACTTGTTTCATCTCCTTTCGTTCATCCGCTCTATATGTCCAAAGTATCCATAAAATTAAATCATGACAATGACTGACAAACACTAATGTGAACAATGGCCTTGCATCTCCTTGGAAAGTGTGGGTAACTCAGGTTTGTATGTTGTTGTTTTTTCGACCCCTCCCCCCAACTCCTTGCTTGGTCTTCCTAGCAAACAAACTCTGGGAGTTTAACCCTTGCAGTGCTGCAGAGGAAGGGAAAATGTTTCCTGTCCTCTCCAGGAGGGAGCTTCAGCAAGGCATGAAGCCCCTATGCAACCCAGTGGGGCTACTCTGGAGTAAATGCATGGGGCCTCGCTCCCAGAATCTCTCCAGTGCTGTTCAGCCACTTCAGAAAAAGGATTCATGCCAACTTCTCCTGTATTGCAGATCACAAGGCAGCATCACAGATTCATATTTGTGTCTCCTTAACATCCAACACAGTCTTACAAAACAGAAAAAGAGGCTCAGAGCTGGCCCCGGGAGATGGAGAGTTGGAG
>NW_015169207.1:207957-252217 GCF_001447785.1 Gekko japonicus
AGGGTGCGTGTGCGCGCGAGCGGGGGGGGAGGGGAGGGCAAGAAGGTAGAGAGGCGGCACCACGCCGGCGCATCCGGGTTGGAGTCTGGGTCGCTGCAGCAGGTAGGGCCCGCCTTTGCTGACTCCGGGATTGGCTCACTCCCCCGCGCTTTGTATCCCGCAACCCACCTATGGCAGAAGAGCCACACACAAGGGGCCAAAGAGCCGCATGTGGCTCGCGAGACGCAGTTTGCCGACCACCGCACTAGAAGGATGCAAGTTGCCAGCAGGTCTTCAGAGAGCAACTTGAGGGAGATCGGGTAGGGTTCATTGTGTTCCAGGACTCAAATATGGCCAAGGAAAGAAATGCAGAGAGACAATCTATTAAGAAAATATATCTGTACCAATAGGCCAAAACCTCTCGGGTGACACACCCTGATTCTTTTAATGTTCAGGGTTGCTCACTGGTCTAAGGAACCACACGGCTTTTGTTCCTCCTGTTCCTTGCTGGGTGTGGATTGTCTTCACTTTGTTTCCCTCTGTGTTTCCCCTATATTGGAGGAAAATACCTTCAAGTAACGTCTGACTTATGGTCACCCCATGAGGTTTCCAAGGCAAGAGACATACAGAGACATACAGAGGTGGTTTGCCATAGCTTGCCTATGGTTTCCCCAATATTGCCCCTTCCCCAATTCAGTATGAGACAACCAGGGGTCATTTCCTGCAGGAGCACACAGGAGCGGAGCTCTGGCAGTAAAGAGCCCAGGGGGCGGGCACATGCAACAGGCCCCACCCCCTGCTCCCAGCAGCCCTCAGTCAGAGCAAGAAGCAGCCAGTTAAATTGCAGAGCTCCCCCAGTCCAAAACAGACCAGTGGCACCTTTAAGACGAAGTTTTATTCAGGTACAAGCTCTCCCTCCTCTACGAGGACAGATCTGCACGCTCCCCCCCCCCCGCAATAGCTAGCAATCCAAAACAGTCCAGTGGAGCCTGAGCGGGGGGGGGTGCCTTCTGACCCACTTCCGATGATGTCAGGGGGTGTGGCATATGCAAATAAGTTATGCTAATGAATTATGCTAATGAGCTCCTGCACCCCTTTTGCTACAAAATGACCCCTGGAGACAACTCACCTGACTTAGGGTTTTACTATCACTCTACTGTGCAGTTTTTCAATCTATAGACCTCCCATTTGAAAAAGGCTGCTAATTGGCCTGATTTTTCATTGTTTCTCCAGCTTACTTTCATATTTTCATTATTGTTTTCATTTTCCAGGTATATCCCCCTTTCCCCACCCTTGTCTGTCTGTTACAGTTCGTCTTCTGTGCAGATTAGCACAGTCGATTAAGGGTTCCCTTCTTCTCTACCAGAGACTGGGCCAGCAATAAAACAGATGAGATTTTTTTCCCATTATAGAAAATCTAAAGTACCAAGAATATGGTCCTTACATTCTTTGTGGAACAAACAGAGGGAAAAGCCATAGTTCAGTGGAAAACCACATATTGTGTGTGCCAAAGGTCCTAGATTCAATCCCTGGCATCCCTACGTGAGAACACCGGGTAGCTTACCCAGTGGGTCCCCCCCGGGTGGGTGCAGACAAGAAGCCACAAACTCAAATTTATTAAATATATATGTAGAATTTATTTAGAAAATACAGAAAAAGGCAAAATCAAGCCAAAATGGTTCTAAAGGTCATACAAGAAAAACAACAAAAGCTACCTTTAGCTGCCTGACTTACTATACTCTGGATCAGGCAGCACAAAACTTTGGTTCAGAAATGCAGGCCTCTATGTAGCGTGGCCTATATCTCTGGCAATCACAAAGCAGCAAGATGGGCCTCCTTCAATCACATAAAATCTCAGGTAGCTACTAGTACTGCTGACACATTACAGTTATACCTTTAGGGTCAGGGGGTCAGGTGAGACAGGCAACCAATCAAAACCCACTGCCTCAAGATGGTTCCAGAACCATATATTGTACACCCTGCTCTTACCCCTCCCATGTCAAGGAACTGTTCTCATGTGAAACTATTTTTGGTCCTGGTGTTACCTCCCTGAGAGATGATAAGGAAGCAGGCCAGTGTGGCCAATTAACACCACCTGCAAGGGAGACCATTAGCGGTAACCTTAACCCTTAAGTTTATGATGAAATCCGGGCTTTGCCTCACACCCTAGTTAAAAGATGTCAAGGAGCAGGTCTCGACCTTTCTCTGCCCTGGAAAGTCTCAGTCAGTCAGAAAATATGGAGGAAGGTGGACCAATGGTCTGAACCAACATAAGGCAATTTCATCCGTTCAACCAGCCCATTGCATCAGGGAAGCTGAGCAATGGAATTGCAGCCTTCATTACAGCACTGTCTCCTGACGAGGCCCTGCAGCACTGACATTCTGGCCCTCAGCCAAAATGGTTATGCTTTGACAGGATCCCAAATAGTAATGTATTGGTCTGGGAGAAGTTCCTTATGAGCACTGATGTGAAAATATTTCTTACAGTCATTGGCAATTTCCACTGGTAGCAAGGGCTGCTCGTTGAATTGATTGGAGAGAGGGGATGACCGTCTCTGCCTGCTAATGTGACTCAAGAACTTTCTGTCTCAGAAGAAGTTTACCGGCCAACATGACACAGCAGGCTTTACCATGCCTTGGTAATATCTACAACTGCATACCTTTCCATTCACCTCACAAAAGGCAATGGGAAGGGACCATAGCTCAGTAGAAGAATATCTGTCTTGCAAGCAGAAGGTCCCGATCTCAATCCCCAGCCTCCTCACTTAAATCTTTTACTGCAATACTACCTTAATAAGCCCTGCTGGCATTTGCTTTGGTCTTGAGCAGTGCATTCTTCCTTGTGCCTTGATATCACATGCTCACCCCTTCAAAGCCACAGCAGAGAGCCTTTGGGAAGGTGATTGTAAGCTGCTTTGAGACTCCTTAAGGTAGAGAAAAGCAGGGTAGGAAAACCAACTCTTCCCTTCCTCTCCCCACAACAGGCACCTTGTGAGGTAGGTGGGTGTGAGAGAGCTCTGAGAGAATTGTGACTGGCCCAAGGTCATCCAGCTAGCTTCATGTGGAAGAGTGAGGAATTGAACCCGGTTCCCTGGATTAGAGTCCTACCCCTCTTAACCATTACACCGAACTGGCTCCCCAGAGCATATGTATGTATGGGCCATCAACTAAGGGGTTTTCAAGGCAAGTGAGAAGCAGAGGTGGTTTGCCATTAACTTTCCTCTGTAGAGTCTTCCTTGGTGATCTCCCATCCAAGTACCGATCCTGCTTAGTTTATGAGATCTGACAAGATTGGGTTTTACCATACCATTCATACCCCCTAAAAGGAAATTATAGCTTTACAAATCTTCCTAAATATTGCCATTGATGGCACTCTGTGCCTCTCCTTTGGTAAGCCCTTCCAGAAGCTGAGAGTTCCTACAGAGAAAGTGATATCCCTAACAAAAGACAGGAGAATCTCCAGAAATGAGTACATTACTGTAATGATTCCTTGTTTTTGTGGGCATTTGTTGTTGTTGTTCAGTCGCACAGTCGAGTCCGACTCTTCGCGACCCCATGGACGAGCTCTCTCCAGGCCTTCCGGTCTTCTGCCGTCCTCTGAAGTTGGCTCAACTTCATGTTCGTTGCATCGATGACACTGTCTAACCATCTCATCCTTTGCCGTCCCCGTCTTCTTTAAAAGTTTGGTTGCATGGCTGTGATAAATAGAGTGGTTGAGAGAGGCAAGTGTGGTATGATTGGTGGTTGACAGAGAGGGGGAGGGGTTTTGGAAGTGAATCTGGTTGGATGAGTATGTGAGTCAGTCAATAGTTTCAGTTAGATGTTGACAGTTGATGTAGTCAAGCTGTTCTGAGTTGAAGCAGTTAGAAGTGTACAGCTGCGGTTGTTCAGTGAGAAAGAGAAAGAGAGCTGAAAGTAAAAGTAAAGTAAAGTTTAAGTGAAGTAAAGTTAAAGGAAAGTCTGAGTGTCATAACAGACTGGAGTGAAACAGTGAACATATATGGCATTGAGATAAACAAGTGTTACAAAGTTACATGAAAAGATCCCTGTCAGTGAGGGAAAAGATTGAGTGTGATACCAAAGAAATTGTACATCATTTACACATTACTAGTTACATTGTATCACCCTCTTATTTAGTATTTATTTCAATAAATCCTCTTTTATTTAAGTTTATACCAGCTCTGAATGAAATACTTCTCAGGACCACATAGTTCCTCGTAAGCCTTGAACTCGGTCTACCAAACTAAAAGAGCAACAGTAGAAGCATAAAGGTTTGGAAAGCCTTAAAATTTCCTGGTGGCAGCAGAATCTACCCAGTTAAACATAATAAAGAGAACTTTTAAAGTGAAAATAGTCCTCCCCAATAAGGAGGACGTCACAGTTACTAATAGATGACTTCAGCTGTCTCATGAGCACATGTCAATAGCTTGCACCTGGGGTTGCCGGCTCTGGGTTGGGAAATACCTGGAGATTGGGGGGGCGGAGCCTGAGGAGGCTTGTGTTAGGGGAGAGGGGACTCTGATGGGGTATAATGCCACAGAATCCAGCTTCCAAAGCAGCCATTTTCTCCAGGTAAACTGATCTCTGTTTCCCAGAGATCAGTGCGAATCCCAGGAGATCTCCAGCCAGCACCTGGAGGTTGGCAAACCTACTTGAGCCTGTCTTTTCCACCTTACAGAACTAATTGCAGTATTGGGATTGATATTTAAAGCATGGAAGAGGTGATGGTAGGGAAGTGTTAAACACTTCCTTCCACCTTGAGTCACCTCCTGGGGCCCCTAATTAGCTTTTTTGAAAGCTGCAAAACATCTTTTGCCTCTGATCCAGTTTGGCTCCAAGGATGTGCGATGACCTCTCACGTTATTTCACTTTTTAATTTTTAATTTAGCTTTTGGTACGACTGGGCAGACCCTGACCTGGATAGCCAAGGCTAGCCCAATCTTCTCAGATCTTGGAAGCTTAGCAGGGTTGGGAGACCTCCAAGGAAAACAAGGTTCATTACATGGAGGCAGGCAATGGCAAACCACCTCTGAACATCTCTTGCCTTGAAAACCCCACGGGGGCCACCAGCAAGTCAGTGGTGACTTGACGGCACTTTCCTCCACCACCAAGACTGGGAGGCAGCTCTGTTTATTTTTAAGGGTAGAGTCTTTACCTTCATCTGCCACGGTTCATCAGGTGGTTTTCTCAGGATGGAAAAACACAAGAGGAGAAGACATTTAATCGCATAAGAGGAAATGCGCAATGTCAGGCTGGGAAAGACATCGGCAATAAGTATTGCATAGCGAGTGTGTTGTTACACATTCCTCAATTGGTAACTAATAACCGAGCAGGGGGATGACATTTTAAGCCCTTTCTGCATGGCTGATCAAACTACTCCCAGTGACTTTGAAAGCTGAGCTGGGGCTTCGTGGAAGCATCAAAGCTGGAGAAGATTCAATAGTTCAGAACTCTTGCCTGTGTGACTAATAGAAAAACAGATTTCTGAAAGGTCTAATATCTTATTCAAAAATTTCCCTTCTCTTAGATTTGAAGCTCCTTAATGGACACAGTGGGTTGCTGATGCTTCTCCTGTGTGCGGCGTTAACAGAAATAGCTCCTCGCAATGCAGCTGATTTCATCGAAGCTTTTAAGATAAGAAAAGTTCATTGAACTCAATACCTGGATAGGTTACTGGCATTGTGAGAAATGATAGAGGCAGACTGAGACATGATGTTCTTCCCCCTTTATCCACCATCAAGGAGGAGGCTGTAAATATCAGTGATTTTCTGCTTCTTATGTGGGGGAGGGGGGGAATCACAGGTTTGATGTGATAGATAAGTGTCACAAACCGGATCCAGATCTGTGAATATTGTCATTTGATCCATACGCATACATGATGATTGGCATGGTACTGTTGAGAGAGAAAGAGACCTGCGTTTTTGCATGAGAAATGCAGCATGCTGTTGACAGCTGCCGATCACAGCACCCCTGCGAAATGCAACAGTGGCTCAGATCTGTGTCCCAAGCCTTCAGATCCACGTTTGCGGATCGATTTCCAGTGGGTGGCCAAGTTCTTCAGCAGTAGACCAACATATCCGACAAAGAGAGCTTTGACTCTTGACAGCTTAGACCTTGAAAAATCTTGTTGATGTGGACCTGCATCATGCTGTTTTGCAGATCGGTGCCCCAAATACGTGACGCCTGCATTCAGAGGCAGAAGCATCAGCAATCTTCCCCTCCAGAACTTATCCAATGCCAGAAAAAACATATTAGTGCCTGAAAGGCAGTAAGGGTGGTCTTAACATGCTGCATGTGTCTTCACCCTTTGTCTTTCGTTGCTGGTCAAATCGCTAACTAACTTGCGCTTGTTGAATCCTAATGGCAGATAAATTATACCTTTTTCTATTGACTCGTGATCAGAATAAAAAAAGAAAAGGCATCAACGAGGTGTTCCCATGAAAAGAACATGGCACTATTTGTGTACAATATATGGGTACAATGTGTTAGTCAGGGTGAGCTCAGCACTTGGCACAAAGATTACAGAAGCTATTGTTGCCCTGCCTCTCTGCTAACTGACAGACAGCTCGCAAGAACCAAGAACATTAGCATTATTGCTAGAAAACAGTGTGGGGGTCCCCCCCCCATTTCCAAATAACATTTACATTCCCATACCTTTTGATCTAAGTCTGAGTTTATATTCAAAATCCTTTCCTGAATTAATTGTCTCTCACATGACATTATTCTTTCCCTGCCAGCCAATTAGATTTCTTTTTCTTTTCTTTTTTAATAGATGAAGCATATCCCACAGTGTTCTAAGGGGCCCGTTAGAAATACATACAAGCAAGATGGAACCCTTTTTCTCAGGATCGAAGGCACATTTTTGAGTGTTCAAAAGGGATGCTCACAAAACCGCCAGTGATTTCAGGCGAAGCACGGAGGTGTACACCCATCTTTAACTAGATGGGTCCCTTGGGGAGAAAAGCAGGATATAGTTGTTGTTCTTTAAAGAAACGCAAGTATTATATAAACGATACATGAACGCACTCCTGTTCATGCAAAAATTACACATGTTCACACATGTACATATGTGCCTCCCATGTGCTTAAGTCCTACCAGCCAGTTATACCCTCCCTAAGCCATGAAAATTACCTTTCCGAAGAGCAGGAGAATATCAAGCCTTGGTGGACAGCTCTTTAAAGAGGATAGACCCTCAGTGGGGCCTATATTTCCTGAGAGTTACTCTTCCCAACCTTCCCCATCATGACTTTCTGCCGGGGTTCATGGCAACTGTATCATCTGCTGCCTCTCAAATTGAACCAGAAGTCTGAGAAAACTACAACTTCCATCACTCTCAGTGATCTGGTATGGTTTGAGCATGTGCTAACAGCGGCTACAGGCCAATGGCCTAATGTGATAAGGATTGCTGCAAATATACTCCAAAGGCTGTTGGTTCTAAACTGCAAGCAAGGCATTGATGCAAGCACAAAATGTGCTTGAGAGTGTGATGCATTCATCTTTTAAAATACTGCACTAAAATAAATAAATTAAGATCTCCTTGTTTGCAACACCAGCCGAGAAAAGGAGAAAAATGAGCTCTTTCTCCTCTGCCTTTTGCATCTTCACTGTGTAGCTATTTTGCTGAGTAGCGTTCTGTGTGCCTTGGTGTCTAGTCATGCCGGCCACATGACCACGGAGACGTCTTCAGACAGCGCTGGCTCTTCGGCTTGGAAACGGAGATGAACACCAGATCCCTAGAGTCGGATTTGACTGGCTTTCGAGCAAGGGAAACCTTTACCTAGTGGATCAGAACAGAACCCAACTAACAGTCGCTCTTCCACTCCCAGCTGACCAACACACAGTTGCTTACTTGTTTGACAGCTATTTGAATGGCTTGATACACAATCCAAAGATAATATTCCAGATTGCTCACAGTCTGATTGTGAATACTGGATGAGGTGAACAGGTTTGTCAAGAAATTTGAGCCCTCCCTATGCATAACGGCAAAGACCCCTATTATGATTTTCAGTACCAATCAAATTGGCCATCTTTGGTTTAAGTCCTTTGAGAATGCTTTAAATCTTCCTCTATGAGCCATGTCATGCCAGTTTCCTCTACGACTCAGCTAATATTATTGACTTGTGTCAACTATAATTTAATATTCCTTCTCTTTTTTTGGCATGACAGTAACACCTAAAGGCTCCATTGTTCTGGGCACATCATAAACCGGGTGCATTATGAACAGTGAATGACAGTTCCTACCCTAAAGACAATGCAGTCACATGTCAAACAGGAAAAAATGGAGGCAGTGGGGAAACTGGTGCAGAAAGTTAAGGCAAAGTCTGGAGGGAAAGTAAGGCAAAGTTCTTTGCTTAGGGGGTAAATGTATGGCTGGCTTTCAGGCACAAAGTTCTATGAACTGGAGCCCATTCCTGGCCATGACAGCATTCTGTGCACTTTGCTTCTCACTAAGAAAGCTTAGTCAAACTATTTCCAGTTTATTTTACTAATACACTGCTGATTTCTTTTTTAAAAAATGGTCATCTTCATCCTGGGAATACTCTTGTGGACAATCCCAGCCAATCAGGGATCATATGGTAAAGGAGATGATGTGTCAAAGATACGTAGGCAATGAGAACTAGATATGTTGACACAGAGGGCAAATGAAACTCTGTTCTCCTCCTCTTTGATGATGACCCTGGAGGTCCCTTCCAATTCTATGATTCTTTGGTGTGTTTTCATTTCCTCTCAATGTGATGCTCCCCAAATGATCCTCTTTCCATTTCTTCCCCACCTGCTGCCTTTCATTTCTTGCCACCTGATATTTGTAATTTTGTTCCGCTCTGTGTCATTTCTTCTGCTGCATAAGCGTAGGTTACTTTTTGGCTGGGGGGAGGTGACACGCCCAGTGACAGTGTTGCACGGTCATGGGTTCTCCTTCTCTGCAGGAAAGCTTCAGACTGGAAGGGGAGGGGTAATAGTCACCCTCTTCTTCTCCTCCTCTCCTTGGCTGTCTCACTTTCCTCTTTCGTCTGTCTGAGTTGCCGCTACCTGGAGAGGAGATAGACTGACCACCTCCTCGGCCTCTGGCTGAGGGAACCTAAGTAGCTCTCTGCAGCCACCGAAGTCTCCATCCCTTGTCTCCCAGTCTCTAGAAACGGGCTTATCTCATGGGACATCCTCTTCAGAGGCTGTAGGCCTCCAGAGTGCTGCCAGGCTCCCGAGTGCTCACCCAAAGGGGTAGCAGCTGGCATCTGCCTCTTGGCTCCTTAGCATTCTTGATGGGCAGTTGGACCAGTCAGAGTCAGAGGCATCAGCCTGCAGCACCACTGGACATGGTAAAGAGCTAGGGGTACCAGGCCTCCTGCTATCACAGTAGACCTCCCGCCAGCACCCCCTAGTGCCAACTACTGCTCTGTTGTCTGGAAGGAGAAAATTAATTTAAAAATCTCTGTCAGTGTGATGGCATTATGTTGTTGTTGTTGTTGTCCAGTCGCACAGTCGAGTCCGACTCTTCGCGACCCCATGGACCAGCTCCCGCCAGGCCCTCCTGTCTTCCACCGTCCTCTGAAGTTTGCTCAATTTCATGTTTGTTGCATCTATGACACTGTCTAACCATCTCATCCTTTGCCGTCCCCGTCTTCTTTGACCTTCAATCTTTCCCAGCATCAGGGTCTTCTCCAGTGAGCATCAGGGTCTTCTCCAGTGAGGCGTTATGTTACATCCATTAAAAACCTGAAAGTGACATCACACCTCTCTAGGAATCACCTTGGTTTCCCCTGGAAGAGACATGACATCACGGTGCTGGTGGCACACCCCCCCATGTCCCCACCCCCCACCAGACTCCCACCAATTGCCTGCTGCTGACTGCTTCCTGGCAACCCTGTAAGAGCTAAGATACAGTTCATAGATATCACAGCAATGTGATGGCTGTTGGGAAACCAATTCAGGTGGTGTCCAGCTCTGTTCATATGAAGTTTCCCCTGTGGTTTGGGGCCATCCACAAACACATCACAGAAGCCTGTCATTACCAGGTGGGTTGCATAATGTGGCCCTAGTCACCCTGAACGGTGCAGGCGGTACTTCATACAAGCAGCAAACTAGATGGTTAGATACTCTCCTGATTCAGTTTCCCATCAACAGCCACATCGCCAAGTGAGTGCAAGAGTTGTCCTTAATTATGTCTCTGGTGTTGGAAGCATCACACCTTATTACTTCTGTGTGGCACAATCTCTGACCCTGCTGGGAATAGTAATGAGCCCCTCTATGCCTTGCAAAAAACACACACACCCAATTGCACAAATGTTCTGCTTCCCTGAGGTAGCATATGAACAGTGGCCACCTCACACATAGGATATTGTTCATCTGTCAGTGCATTGTAGACCAAGGGTGCAAAATACATTTTTCTTGTCATAATAATATACAGAGTGTGCCCTTGACTCCTCACTGGTAGCATCCTAGGTCAAGCTGTCCAGTAATCCATTTAAATGAAGCTATAATTGGGTCTACTTAGGAGGTGAGACGCTGGGGTTGCATTTGCCCAGAAACGAAATATTGTTGTCTAAATGCCCGGAATTCATAACTCCTCCACCACAAAAAAGCTGTATGTGATATGGACAATTTGGCTTTCCCACAACAATTGAATAATGACTGTGTATCAGGTGAGAACCAATCCCTAATCCAAAGAGTTCAAACAACCAGCACCACCCTTTAATAAACAGTGGTGGGTGACATAGAGAAGGAACTGCTGCATTGGACCCCTTAGAAGGAATGAACACCGGGGCTTGAGACCCTTGAATCCAGTGTACACTGGAGTATTGATATCGCTGGTGACATGCCCAACCACATCAATGTCTATCAGCCTCGAGCAGTGTTCCCTCTAAACTGAATTAGCGTGAGCTAGCTCACAGTTTTTTTAGCCTTCAGCTCACACATTTTTGTCTTAGCTCGGGAAGGAGAGCTCCAGAGCAAACTAATTTATGCAGTAGCCAAATTGCTCGCTCACAACTTTAATGCCAGTAGCTCACAAAGTAGAATTTTTGCTCACAAGACTCCACAGCTTAGAGGGAACATTGGCCTCGAGTGCCCTCTATGCTGCCAAGGAGAGTGCCCTCTCTGTGCCAGCTTACCTGGCATTGCTGCTATGCTGTGACAGCAGCAGTGGGCTAACTGGCCCAGAAGAAATGTCTCCCTTCCTCCTTCCCTCCCTCCTCTTTTCCATTCAATCATGGACGAAGAAACTCTGATGAATGTTAGGAGCTCTATCTGAGATTGCAGGAGCCCGCAGATCCAAGCTCGATTTAAGAAACAGAGTCAGGATGATGCCGCAGAGACAGACAGGGGATACAAGTTTATCAATAAAACGATAATCGGGGCGGGGGAGCCCTAAGGTATTAGTGCAATAATTCCCAAACTGCACACCGTGAGAAATAAATTAACTAAATAATTAAAAGGGTCTGCAACTCCAAAGTACCTGCCCTCTGAGTCGGTGTGTGATTAATGCTCCGGCCTTGCCTCTTTCCAAACAGTGTCCGCTGGGAGCCAGTAATTCTAAAACAACTCTGCAATAGGTATGATCATTCAATCCCTCCTGTTGCGGGGAGAAAGAGAGGGAGGGAGAAGGAAGGGTTGCTTGTCGTATCAGGAGACTACCTGATGCAGAAAACGTCTCTGGCTTGGATGCTTCCGCTCCTGCTCTTTGCCAACTTACCTGGCACTGTTTCTCCACTGTGATCAACACTATTGGTGGGCTGATGGAGAAGAAGCAACATCCTCCTAGTAAGCCTGGGACACTTCAGCCAGTGATGGAACAGGGAAGGCACCAGGGTGGGAAGAAGGCAGAAGCCACATCTTTCCTCCCAGCCGCCTATCTGGCTTCTTAGCTCTCTCGTTGCCTTTACTTCAGCAGATCAGTAAGTGCATAGAGTTTGGTTGTTTGTTTGATGGGATTGCCCTGTCATTAATCCCATTTTGCCATTAGCCCTTGTTCTGGGGGCATGCCTTCTTCCCCTTGACGTCTGAAGGCACACAAGGAGCAGACTCCTTTGCAACTTACATGCTTGAAGAGTGGAACTCTTCAGGGAGTTCTTTCCCTGATGTGTGATCTTGCCGTGTTATCGCATGGATACCATGATCCCTGATTGGCTGTGACCACTTGGGGAAAAGTGGCGGCCAAGGGAAAGGATTGTGCTGAAGGCACAGCAGAGAAGGAAAACAAGTGCTGAGAAGGCACACCCAGGTGCGTTTCAGGAAACACTCCAAACTCTCAAACCCCAGTGTTCACGGTGAAGCTTTATACAGCCATTTGAGTTTCATATTGGAAGCGTGCCAAGCTGCTTTGTTAGCTTCTCCTCTGAGTATGTTTTTAGAAATAACCTGAAGCCTGACATTTGCCTATGGTTCTGTTTAATAATATGCACACTGGAACAGACACTTCTTAGATAAATTAGTATTTTCTGTTGGCTTTGTCCCTTGGCATGTGTCAGGACCCTCAGCAACAATGGAAGCACACACTTGCAAGAAGGTTTTACTTTATTGAAGCTGGAGCTGCATGGACAAGAACACTGTTAGGAATGAGGGGCGAACTATGTGCAAAACAGTTATAGTGCATTCGTATGAGCGTTACCCAATTACTATGGTTCCCCCGCGCGCCATTAGGCCTGGGAACTAACTGCTACCCAAAGCAAAACAGGTACGAGCTTCCCACGGCTCTGCCTGCCTAAAGCCAAAGCAATGATCTAAGTGACTCCTCCAGTGGCCTTGAGAGATACGCAGTGCAGTTTGCAGGAGAACGGCAATTAGCCATAGGGAAAGGTATGCGCATCTGTGCATAGGAAGGTATGCGCATGTGCATAGGGAGAAGAACATTTTGGCAGCTTGCTGACAGCACATGGCCTCCACCAACAGCTCCTCCTTTGACCCCACTCGTTCCACCTTCAGGTAGGTGGCCCTGGGCCAGGCTCCAGCTCCACTCCTTCCAGATTTGCCCCTTCCAAGAATTGGCAAGCCTATCCCCACCTCATTCGTCTGCTTATGTCTGCCAGTAAGCATTTACATTATTAAGTTTGGTGTAGTGGTTATGAGCGGGGAGTCTTAATCTTGGAGAACTGGGTTTGATTCCCCACTCCTTCACACGCAGCTGCTGGTGTGACCTTGGGTCCATCATAAGTTCTTTCAGAGCTGTTCTCTCAAGGGCAGTTCTCAAGAGAGCTCTCTCCGTCCTACCTACCTCACAGGGTGTCTGTTGTGGGGAGGGGAAGGGAAAGGAGATTGTAAACCACTCTGAGACTCCTTCAGTAGTGAAGGGTGGGGTATGAATCCAATCTCTTCTTCTTCTCTTCTTTATTGGACACCAAGATTAAAACACAGGCCAGCCAAGGATCTTTGTCAACCCATCCTGCCTCTACACTTTTTATCCGTGCTGAGTATCTCAGCACAGATGGGACTTCCATTAAATATCTGCTTTGTGTGCGTGTTCTTAGTTTCAGCAAGTATAGGGGCCAGGATATATAAAGGAAGCGGGGGAGACACATCCACCCGTTTCTCACTCTAATTTTCCACGGCACATCAACTGCTCTCGAAGACCAATAAAGAAACCAAACCTTTAAAAAAGTTCTTCCCTTCCAACAGCAATTACCAAATGAAGTCCTCACTTAATGGACATTTTCGGAGGGCACAGACGCCACTTTGCGTTGCGGCTTTCTCATTACAGCTTGTGTGGCTCCCAGCTGACAACCTGATAATTCTTGCAGATAAAACAATCTCTCTTTTCCTTCCCAGTTATTGCTGCGCTGCGACATTGTCCGTCTTCCACCGAGCTGCCTTGGGAATTGTTGCGATTGAGGCGCAGGCTGTGAAATTTTAGTTAGCGGGAACACAGAGGAGGAATAGCAAAACAATCATTTTCAAGGTCCCCCCTCCCATTTCCCCCCCTTTCTCTGTGTATTTATGGAGCTTATATGGGCTTTTTTTGCTTTTTTAACACTGTAGCTCAAAAACCTGGGGCAATATTTGTGTGGGGGGAGGGGGGAATGTGGCTGCTGATTAGATTTGTCTTGAAATTAAATTGGTGAAGTTTTAAAATCAGAGCAAAAAAGTGTTCCTAGCAACCTTCAAGGCCAGTTTGATTTTTAATGAGACTCCTTGGAGATTGAACTGGAATCTCATCAGGTCATGAAAATGTGAGAGCTGTTTGCAACTAATCTTCCTCCCAGGACCACAGGGGAGTTAAGAACGGTCAAAGAGGTGTGTTTTGATGGCCCTGGGTTCTTGGCTCTGATCTTTACAATATTCTCAAATAAAAGCATTCACTCATCTGAGGGCTGTCGGTAGCAGCGCATAATCTCACATTGTCCCTGATTTTTTTTTTCCCCTTAAGGAAACTTCACACAACCTCGTGAACTCTGCGAGGAAACTTACTTCTGACAACTGTCCTGGAGTATCATAATATTAAGTTGTAGGGAACTGGTAAAAACAGAGGACAGTTGCCAATTGAAGTGAATGGGTTGGCTACAACCCACATGCAGCTGGATCCCATAGTTGGCAAAGGATGACAACAGACCTCAAATGAACATATGTGCTGTGTCAGACCTTGCTCACACTACTCTCTACTCTGACTTACAAAAGCTGTCCAGGGCAGAAAAGGACTTTTCTCTACCCCTGGTGCTTGAGATCATAGGAGCCCTGCTGAATCAGACCAGTAGTCCATTAATCCAGCATCCTGGAGAGGGAACTGCTGAAAACTTCTCCAAGAAAGAAGGAAGGATTAGTAAAGGTAAAGGTTCCCTTGCTCGAAAGCCAGTCAAGTCCGACTCTAGGGTTGCGGTGCTCATCTCCATTTCAAAGCCGAAGAGCCAGAGCTGTCCGAAGACGTTTCCGTGGTCATGTGGCCGGCATGACTAAACACCAAGGGGCACGGAACACTGTTACCTTCCCACCGAAGTGGTACCTATTTACCTACTTGCAATTTCTTGCTTTCGAACTGCTAGGTTGGATTACTAGACTGTAATTCTGAGAGTGGTAATTCTGGTGAGTAATTTCAATGGACTCATTCACTCCTCAGACTGTTCAGTGGTGCCATGATGCACAGGTTCACACACTAGAGCACCATCTCTGTACTTCCTATAAACTTTGCTTGACATACAGTCATCAGGTCTTCCTTTGGAGGTGTAAGGGCATAGCTGAGCGTGGACATTGTTGAATCATTTTTTTGCCTTATATGGGAAGCTTTCTGGGGCCAGGAGATTGACCCTACTAATTAACTAATAATAATAATAATAATCGTATGACAGTGTGTGTAGTTTAGCCAGGAGATCCTAAGATTGTCTGACAGCCAAACACTCTAGCTCTTTTAGCATTATGCACCACCGGGTGGCAAACTAGACTTGGGTTTCTTTAAGGCAAGGGACGTTTCAGAGGTGATTTGCCATTGCCTGGCTCTGCATCACAACCCTGGTATTCATTGGAGGTCGCCTGTCCAAGTACTAGTCAAGGCCGACCCTGCTTAGCATCCGAGATCTAGTGAGATCAGGCTAGCCTGGACTATCAAGGTCAGGGCATTGGCCCTACTGACACTACTGGAACACCATACCTGAGTTAAATGCTGGGTGACATGGGTCTTGCTTAGCACATAGTCTAGCTAAAAGAATGCTGAATCCATGTGGATATGTGGCTTTTGGGAGCTGTATATGCAGAATTAACTTTACTGATTGACCAGAAAATGTTCTGCATGGATGTGACTTTATTTGCTAAATCAATGGCCCGTAATGAAAAGAACATTCATGCCTGTGGTCATAAATTCAGTGTACTTTCTGCAAGCACAGATACCTGCTTCTGGCTGCAACTCGATGACTGAGCTGTGTGTGAAGAAGGAATGAAACACCCACAGTCCCAAATTCCACCCTGTGTGTGACTTGGCATGTTATGTGTGAGAATGTTTGTCTCTTATGTGGTAATGACTGCATCTTGTCTGCTGGATTCATTGTTGCTTGAAAGAATTCCGTCTTCCTTGGTCACCACTGTGAATCCTCCCTACCCACCTGAGACTGCCTGAGTCGGGCAATGAATCCCAAATACTTCAGTGCCTAGTATAAGATACTTATCTGAACTATTATTTGTGTAGTTGCCTAGCTACTCTGCAAATGCCTGTTGGAATATACTTTGTGGCCTCCATTTTGAGGAGGAGACATTATGGAGACTTCTAGGATGTCTTGGAGTAGTATGTGGCTCAGTGGCAGACCATCTGGTTGGCACGCAGGTCCCAGGTTCAAGCCCTGGCATCTCCTGTTGAAAGGATCAGGTAGTAGGTAATGCGAAAGAGCTCTGCCTGAGACTCTGGAGAGCCACTGCCAGTCTGAGTAGACAATATCTTTTTATTTTTTAAATTTTTTAAACTTTTTATTAAAGTTTGTGAAATTACAAAAATATGCCATAAAAGTTTTACACTTATAATCATTACTTTACAGTAACAAAACAAAAAACATACAACTAATAACTTCTGGTTGGTAACAAATAACAAAGAACAAACAATCAATAACAATTTACAGGTCTTGCAAAAATATAACAAGTATAAAAGTTACTTTTGGGTGACTCTAGTACCTTGTAAACGTGTACTTTTAATATAAGTATTTTCAATGAGAAACAATCAACGATAATTCTGACTTATCGAGACTATTAATCTTAGAAAAATCTTTATGTCTCGTAACTACCTTAATATACGGAGACCATTTATCCCTAAATCTAGATTTATGTCTTTCTGAATTAGAGTATTCTAATTCTACTGTTATTTTGTCAAAAATAAAGTAATCCCAAGTCGAGTAGCCATTCTTGCAACTTAGGTATGTCTTCATTTTTCCATTTAGCTGCCAATAACGTCTTGGCGGCTGTGAATAAAATAGCTATTAGTTCCTGTAAACATTTTGGAATTTGAACCTCATCCCATAAATTTAAAAGAATAATTTTTGGTGATAAGGGAATCCGGCATTGTGTTATTCTGGTTATTTCTTCAACTATTTGGTTCCAGAACCTAATAATTTTTGGACACAACCACCATGCGTGAAAATACGTTCCTCTATTACCGCAGCCTTTCCAACAATAATGTTAATTGAGTCGGAGTTTTATACCACCTAGCTATAACTTTATAGGTGGCTAATTGAATATTCAAACAGGGTGAAGTACAAATTGATGCGCAGTAGACAATATCTTGATGGACCAATGGTCTGATTCAGTATAAGGCAGCTTCATGTGTCCATGTATGCCAATTTCCAAGCTTTTAACTTACAGAGAACCTTAAAATATTAAGTTGGTGAATCAGTCTGCCTATCTCAAGTGTTTTGCTGCATATGATATACATCTATTCATTTCCTTTTATGCTATGCTGTTTGCACACTGTACACCCAGGCTTCTACGGAAGTCAGTTCTTTGGCTAAATCAGGCAGTTTTTGGATGTCCGTTTGTTGTTTCAGGGACTGCCACTGGCTTTTAATGGTATATTAAGCACCTTATCCTATTTTACTAAAAATCTGGTCTTCAGACATGCATGGGCCCTGCAGAAACCATGCTCTGAGACATAGTAAATGGCCAAGGCTTGTTATTTATTACATTCTTATCCTTCTTTTCTTCCATAATGAAATTCAGGGTGTCATGTATAGGATTCCCAGCAGGTCTCCCATCCAAGCACAGACCATCTCTTCAAGCTTGCTGTGTAGCTTCTTCAGGCTTGCTGTATCATATGCCTTCCAACCGTACCATTCTCAAAGCCACCCATGATAATATGTCCTGAAGAAGTCAGTTTCAGGCTGAGTTCAGACTGGCAGTTTGAAGCGGGAGGGAGTTGTGGCAAAAAAGAGACAGAACAAACTGTTCCGGGTTTTCCTGTTCACACTGCAGCGACTGATGCAGGAGCATACCAGGAGGAGGTGCAAGGGAGCGTTCACACGGTTGGCCCGGAGGCACGGTTGTAAAGCGCGGCTTTCTTTTTGGCAATCTAGATATATGCGCTTATGTGCATATGCGCTTATGCGCATAAACGCATAAGAAAACCGTAGCTTTTGGCGTTCACACTTTGTTGGTGCGGGATGGACGCAGGATAATCGCACTTTCCAGGGTTTGCTACCACTTTCACCAGGTATCTTTTAAACTCGGGAGTGAAGCATTACAAGACGGGTTGAGTACAGGTGGGGAATGCCAGACAGATGTGCCTGTGTGAATGGCCCCTTTAATTCGGTTGTGGAACATTTCTGAAACGTGCCTATATTGCTGAAAGCCTCAGAGTGCTCACACTGTACAGTCAGTCATTTCACTAAACAGACTTGCAAGTAATTTGATGAACATTTCTTGTCTCAATCACTTCCTAATATTTCCGCATGGCTACATCATTGATTTTTATCCACATATTGCCACAATTGATTATGTGTGGTCATGTATATGCTTCTTAGTTAATAGGCTAATGTTGCCATGCTAAACACATCTCCTAGCAAATAATCCTATAATTATTTGGAAAAAAGGAAGAGAAGAACCATTTATGGATTTTAAAAAGAATGTTGCACATCTGCCAGATCCAAAATGCCTTGTGGACACTCCTGATTATTTCTTTCCTAGGGGGCATTCCTAATTTTACTTCCTAAAGCAATATCTTGTGTGACATAGATTGTTGCTTTAGCGAGTTCCTCTCTTGTCAGCAGTGGAAATGGGGTCTGAATATATCCCATTCCTACCAGTACTGGTGTCTTATGGCTCAGATTATCCACAAACACATGGTACTGCCCTATACTGAATCAAAACAGCAGTCCATCAAGGTCAGTATTGTCTACTCAGACTGGCAGCAGCTCTCCAAGGTTTCAGGCAGACCTACTACATGGTCCTTTCTACGGAATATGCTGGGGATTGAGCCTGAGACCTTCTGTATGCAAAGCAGGTGCTCTCCCACTGAGCCATGGGTCCTTCATCCCCATCTTAAAGGTGAGGTATTTCTAAGGACTTCTGAAACAGGTGGGGGAGGTCTCCAGCTGGGGCAAGAAGATTCCAAGACAAGATTGCTAAAACAGCAAAGGAATTGTTCAACTAAGGTCCCTGCCACATGGGGCGGAAAGGGACGGGCTGAAGCGCGGCTTCTGAAAGCCGCACCAAAAAAACCCACGCCGCGGCGGGATCACATTGATCCCCTGAGCCGCGGCGCATTCCCTCCCTGGCACGATCAGATGCCGGGGGAAGCGACGGAGGGGAACGGGAGACTGGCGAACTGCGCATGTCTGAGCATGCGCAGTTCAGGCAGGAGCCAGTGATGTGCCGGCAGAAAGACCGGCCGGCAATCCCACGGCCAGCGTTGATGCGGCCGTCGTGGATGAACCACCTCGGTAGGTGGTTCATTTTTTATGTGATTCATTGGGGGAAGGGCCGGATCGGAGACGGGAGTGCAAGGCTGGCCAAATGTTGAAGTGGGATCGCGCCCTTTTGCTCTGGCCCCGATCCGGCCCACTCCCGGCCCAAAACCCCTTGTGTGGACAGGGCCTAAGTAACTCAAACTTAGGTACAAAAGAATGAGCACTGCAGCAGTGGCAGTGCACCAGCAAGATCTTGGCACCTACCAAATGTCTTGCAGCTCCACCCCTACCTGGCCACGAACAGAGCTCATCCTAGTCACATGTGAGTTGAGATGTCTTCTCAGAAGCTGTACTAGGAACAGGAGGGCCCTGTAAAGGACACGGTCATTCCATGTTCCGTCTAACGCTGAGCCGACAGCGTCTTCTGGACAGTTTTCAACGCACAGCCAAAGTAGAATCAATCACTTTTATTCAGTTTTTCACATGCATTTATAAGAGTTCTTTACTCACATCTTTGTGATTTAATTCCTTTCACTGGATCATGGTGAAAAGGATGGTCGTCCCCACTCCTTGCCGGTTATAGAGAACAAAGGCTACAGGAAGAGAGTTGTAATTCGAACCCTCCAGCACCTCTGTGTGCCGGATGCGGTGGGGTGTCTAACTAAAGACTTCAATTCCCAGGAACCACTGCTCTTAAAGCTATCTGGCAGTTCTGTTTAACTACAGTCTCAAACGCTGGCTGGAACATTCCACAATCTATCTTTGTTTATGGAATCATGCAGTGATGCTGTTTATGGAATCATGCAGTGATGCTGAGTGTTTTTGCATTGGAAGGAACCAAATCACAAGGCAAAGAGAGTGGATCTGTTGGGACTTCTTCTCCAGCTAATGTCTCAGAGACCCCCATACATTATGTTGGCTTAGCGGGATCTTCCTTTCCTCCTGAGACCGTGAGGTCCACACTGAGATGAAAAGCCCTCCTCTGAGGATGTTGTTTCTGGATCAGATTCATGAAAGTCATGGGAGATGAAGAACAGTCTCAGTGTGTGCACAGAATCCCTTTGGCAGCTTTAAATGTTGATAATTGTGCAGACAATATTTTAAAAGCATCAGATACTAGGTGATGTGAAAGATCTCACCCCAGGACTTCAGCAAGCTACTGTTGGTCAGAGTAGACGACACTGATCTTGATAGAATAGGTCTTGGTAGACTAATAGATTGGCAACTTCATGTCCAGCTGGTAAAGTGAAAATACATTTCAACACTTCACTTTGTCTAGGTAGACAATATCCTGATGTCACCTGATGAAATGTCATATGGAGCCTGAAAAGCTCTCCTCTTCATATCAACACTCCACAGTCACATAAAAGTTACCACGTCACTCAATTTTCTTTCTTAGCACACTGAACAATTTGGGGCAGTAGTTTAATCAGCAATGGGTCATGGGCGATTATGGCTGATCAGAGAGCCAAGACTTCTGTAGATTTCAATTCCCAGATACATCTTTTAAAGGCATGAAACAAGTTCCCTTTCAGGGCAAGGACAAAGAAGTCAGAGATGGAGTGGTCACTTTGGGAGTAATGTTCACACATGGATGAAAGGTTGTTCATCTCCGTAATAGTTTTTTTCCCCTTATTTGAGCTCATTCACAATTTCAAGGACTGTTTGGTTTCACTCACATAGTTCTTGGCAGAGGGGGCGCTGGTTTTTGATACATTACATTAAGAACGCCACATGCTGTGACTGGAATGAGATGGTTCCAAGCGTTTTGAATTTGGGGTTTTTTTTTGGGGGGGGATGCTAATAATGATGTTGGAACTTGAAAGCTTTCTCAGGTGGCTGTGTTCAGCTTAGCAGTTAGAACTCACCAAAGGAAGTGCTCTGCTTATAAGTAGCAAAGTCCATTTTGTGCCTAGTAAACTGGGGTTCAGACCTTCACTGGAGGGTGCAATAGACCCCTTTAGGGTCTGGGTCTATATATATATTTTAATCATTTCTAACCCAGAACCCACTGTAAACCCCAAACTCTAACTAAGGGATGCATTTGTAATTTGTTTATATGGATATAAATCTCCCCCTTCCTCTGGATGTATTGGCTTTCGGGCAATTATTTATTTATTTGTTCAGAACATTTCTCTGCCGCTGCTCCAGAGGATCTGTTTGTTACACTCTAGCAATCATTTGCAAGTGGATTGGCATGTCCGCACTGGAAACTGCGAATGATTGCTATTCTGCAACAATTGCACAATATGTAGTGGTTGGATGCACACTGGATTGTACCCTTCTGTCTTTCCCCCCCTAATTATTTTCTCATCCCTGCATCTTTTTTTTTAAAAAAAGACATAATTAAATAACCCAAAAACAGGGAAAGAAGTGGCTGATGTGGTGAATGCAACCCATTTTAGACCTATGAACTGAGTCTGTGTTTCAGTGGGTCGCCGTGCTTATCTGCAGTAGAATAGCTAAATCTAAGTTCCATCGCATCTTTACCATCGTATCTGACAAAGGGAGCTTTGACCTTCCAGAGTTTATACTGTGGAAATCTTGCTGATCTCGAAGGTGCTCCTGGACTTGAATCTAGCTGTTTTGTTGAGTCTATGGTTGCATAGGAAACGATGGACTCAGCTTGCTGAAGTTTAAGCAGGTCTGGTACTAATCAGTGCTTGGACGGGAGACCGCCAAAGAATCCTGTGTACACTGCTTTGAGTTTTGTTAAGGTAGGATTAGGGGTGGGCATGAACCAGAAAAAAAATATGGAGGTTTGTGGTTCAGGGTTTTCACGAACCCCCGAACCACAAACTTCCATGAACTCTTTCATTGCACAAACCATTTCATGCTTCAGGGAAGTTTGTGGGGCTGCAGCCCAACCTGAAAGTGAGCTCCAAAGGTCTTCAGAGCTCACTCTTGGAGCTCAGTTGAGCCGGGCAGCCGAACTCAACTGAGCTCCGAGAGTGAGTTCAGACAGGCCACCCTAACCTGCAGGTGGGCTCCGAAGGCATTTAAATGCCTTCAGAGCTCACTTTCAGTCAGGCTACTGACCCAGAAGTAATCTCCAATCATCAGAGCCCGCATGAAGTTTCCCACAAACCTTATGGTTCATGGGAGGCAGTTCTCCTGAACCACTGTTTTGGGAACCATGAACCGTCCTGGTTTATGCTCGAACCAGGGTTCATTTGTGAGTTCATGCCTATCCCTAGACAGGATACTTAAGCAGATGTCCAGTGGAACTTTAAGAAAATTTATTCCAGCATAAATTTTCATCAGAGTTTACTTCCTCATATATCCCAAGTGAACCTCCACAGCAGATATGTTTATATTTAAAGTTGCAAGGAACAGAAAGACAGAAGTGGGTGATGTTACAATAACCAGATAAAGATAATTCAATCCATTAAGAATGGACAAGGAACATTCCCAGCTACTGATAATGGGCAGTGTAGGATTAGTATAAAATCAAATGGAACCAAGGGAGATGAAACATGATAAGCAGATCCATAAAGGGTGGGTCTTGCTGAGCTATTAGCATCTATGTGAGTGAGGAAAGCCTTGTTCATGACTGAGTGAGTGAGGGTGTTAAATAACTTGATGAATCCTTATTCAACACTTTCACATTGGAGCCTCCCTTTGAAGGGTTTTTTTTTTTTTGCTGTATAACAGTAACCTTTAGACCAGCAACAGAATGACCTGGAAGTCCACTGGACTTCTATTTGATTCTGCTGAAACAGTCTAACATGGCTACCTTAGGGTGGTCAGCTTTGGCTTGGGAAATTCCTAGAAGGGTTGCCACATCCCCCCTGACCACTGGTAGGGGATGGGGGGAGGGTTGCTAGATCCTGGTTGGGAAACTCCTGGAGATTTGGGGATGGAGTCTGGGGAGGACAGGGACCTAAATGGAGTACAATGCCATAGAGTCTACCCTCCAAACTTGCCATTTTCTCCAGGGAAATGCATCTCTGTAGTCTAGAGATGAGCTGTAATTCCAGGGGAGCCCCAGATTCCACTTGGAGGCTGACATCCCTAATTCCTAGAGATTTGGTGATCATCCTTAGGGAAGTTGGAGTTTGGAGTGGGGAAGGAGCTCAATCGGGATGTGATCTCTATGGTATACCCAGGGGTCATTTCGTAGAAAAAGAGCTAGGGGAACTCATTAGCATAACTCATTAGCATATGCCACACCCCCTGACATCACCGGAAGTGTGTCATAAGGCCACACACCCCGCCCCCAACGGTCCCGGCTGCCACTGCCGAGCCCCATGAGGGGCCCGGTGGTGGACCTGCAAGGCCGGCGGGAGTGCAAGGAAGCCCCGTGAAGGCCCTCCCTGGCCACAGAATCCACCCTCTACCCTCCAAAACTGCCATTTCTTCCAGGGAACTTGATCTCTGGTGATTAGGGCTGCCAAGTCCCCCCGGGGGACGGATTCCCCCCCCCCGCTTTGGAGGCCCAATTTCCGCCGCTGCGGAATTGGGCCCCGGGGGAAACCCCACCCCGGCGTGCACGTCAGCCGGATGTGACGTGATGACGCCGGGCACGCTGGTGGCGGGGCCACAGCCATTTGAGGGGAAAACTCAAGACGCCGTCCGGGAGCCCCCCGCCACAGAATAAAAAGGACTTGGCAACCCTACCGGTGATCAGTTGTGATTCCAGGAGCACTCCAGGCTCTGCTTGGAAGACGGCAACCCTTCAGGAATGAAGAAGGCAAAACTGTAAATGCAATGCATTCTTTGAAGTCCAGCCTTCAGATCCCATGAATGCTGAAGCACCTGGGCCTCAGCTCAAGTCTGGTGTGGCTGAGTTCACGCAGAAAGACTTAGGCCAATGGAGATTGATTCCAGGCCATTGTTCCCTGCTTTGTCTTCTTGATTCTGCAGTACCTCTTTCAAACGTTGGCGAATTACATAATGAATGTGGAAGAAGGGGACGATTATTGCTTAAAGTGTGGTGGCAAATGGGTTCCCTTTGAGGCTTGATGCCACAATGGGTTCTCAGCTGTGTGCCTTGTGCACTGGGGAAGGAGAGAGAAAGAAAGGCTCTTGCCCATAGCTGAGAGACAATTGGGGGCCCTCAAGTGTTAGACAGTAGGGGTGGCTCTCTTCGTCATAATTGAGCAGTTTCTGCATTCATCCGGAGGCACAAAGGGATACTCTCAAGTTGCTTAATGAGCCACTTACCGCATCCCTCATGCATATTATCCCAGCAGCAGCAGTGCCTATGAGCTGGCACATGGAAAATAAAATGTGCTGTTTTACTTGCCCCCCTGGTGATGCCGTCGAATGGGGGTGAGGTCTCATTAGTCTGCTGAAAGCCTAGCAGATGCCAACCGAGCGTGCTCAAAGGGTACATTCTGTTTGCTTTTAACTCTGGGATTTATAATTGTTGTGTCTCCCTCTCCACTTCAGCTGCCTGGCTCTTCCTCGAGGAGGACTAGCCCCATGCTGAGCTTTTATTCCTTCAATGGGGGATTTGTTTCTGAGCAGGACTTACATCCTGTGAACTTTTTCATTCTTTAAGCTGAAAATTGTCACTTCTGTTCCCCTCCTGCATCACTCTCTCTTAATTCGAAACTAGCCGAGGGGATTTAGAAAAGAAACACTTAAATAGGACCCCTAATCTGCTTTTCTGTCGAAGTTAAGGATGCTTTTAGGTGACACGTCGACACATTTAGCTCTCAGCAACACAGAATTATCATATCTGAAAGAGTGACGTCTGCTCCTTTGTAGTAAGGCAGGCATCCTTCTGGGATGATGGCTGCAGCCACAGGCATCGTGAAGATGAAAATGGCAGCAGCCAAGGGATCTAGAGGAAAGAGAGGCTGAACAGCAGACCTTCCCCCAGCTTCTCTATAAGTGCCAAGTTGAACTGAGTTTCACATGGAGAAAGATTCAGGTGGGTGGCAACAGAACAAAGTTTGAGCCCCTTTAAGACCAGCAAAGTTTAAATCTGGGTATACGCTTTCGTGTGCATGCACGCATCTGATGACGTATGCATGCACACGAAAGCTTATACCCAGAATTAAACTTTGTTGGGCTTACAGGTGCCACTGGACCCATGCTCCCTCTAAGCTGCGCAGACTTGTGAGCAAAAATTCTACTTTGTGAGCTACTGGCCTTAACGCTGGGAGTGAGCGATTTGGCTACTGCATAAATTAATTTGCACTGGAGCCCTCCTTCCTGAGCTGAGACAAAAACGTGTGAGCTGGAGGCTAAAAAACTGTGAGCTAGCTCACACTCACTCAGCTTAGAGGGAACACTGCACTGGACTCCAACTCAGTTCTCTTGAGTTTCACATGTTACTTGTGAGCAGGTTTGGTGAAGTTCCGTCATTTAGGGAAAACCAACAACCAGTGATATGCCACGCAGAGGATGTATGGGTGCCACTGGGCATGTGGGCCGACATGGGGAGACTGGAATGCAGGAAGCTGCGTGTGCCCAAGTGTTTGTGCCCAGCAGATAAGAAAGCAAGTCTTGTGGATCGAGGTTGGACAGCCAACTGTCTGGTTCCTCGATTTGTACCTGTCCAAAGACAAAATGAGGTATCAGTTCATTACTATACAAACCTTCCCAGCCTCTACAGTCATCTTCTGAGGGTCTGCTTCAGATGACTAGGTGAGTGGTAGAGTTGCCAACCTCCAGGAGGGGCCTGCAGGTCTCCCAGAATTACAAGTGAACTCCAGATCAGTTCTCCTGGTGAAAATGGCCGCTTTGAAGGGTGGATTCTACGACATTGTACCTTGCTGAGGTCTCTCCCCAGGCTCCACCTCCAAAATCTCCAGGGACTTTCCAAACCAAACTTGGCAGCCCTAGTGGGTAGCAACCCAGGAAAAGGCCTCTTTAGCCCTGGCTCCAAAAACTATGGAACTCTCTCCCCATGGATAGCCATCTGTCCCTTTCTGCCACTGTCTTCCATCTGTAGCTGAAGACTTCCTTGTTTTGTCTGGCATTCCCTCAATCATCCCTTCTCTATGTCTTAATGACTGTGTTTTTTCTTGCGCTTCTAAATAGGTTTTTTAAGTTTTTGTTTTAATTGCTTTTATGATGTGTTATAATAATGCTTGTTTTAATTGTTAGCCACCTGGGTGGCCCTGAAATGGAAGAAAGATGGGGCACACCTTTTATAAATAAATAAGAGGCCTGATCCATACCTGTCTTCTTGTGGCTTATCTTGAAAGCCAGGGTAGAGATTGGACTAAGCTTGGAACCTGAGTTCAAATCTCCACTGTTCCATAACTTTGGGTAACTTTGGGTTAGCCATTCTCTCTCAGCCCATCTGATCTCTAGGGTTGCCAATTCTCAGTTGGGAAATTCCTGGAGACCTGGGGATTGATTCTGGGGAAGGTGGGGTTGGGGGGGGGCATTCAGCAGTGTATCATAGCTCATAGAGTTCACCGATCAAAGTCACCATTTTCTCCACAGGAATTGATCTCTGTAGTCTGGAGAGTAGTTGTAACTCTGGGAGATCTCCAGCCCCCACCTGGGGGATGGCAACCGCACCAGTCTCACAGAGTTCTTCCAAGGATGAACTAGCAGGAGGGAGAATCATGCATGTTGCCTTGAGCTCTTTGGAGGAAAGGCAGGATATAGATGGATAGACTGGCCCTCCTCCATTTCAGAGAAAGGGCTTAAAAGGATAAATGATATGAGGCCTGCATTCTAAAAAAAGAATTACTAATGGGTCTGAACTCTGAACATTTGAAAAGAAGAGAGCGATCAACATTAACTCCAACAATAGTTTCTGAAGTAAGAGAAATGATCAGATTGCTGTGATAACTGGGCTAATTCAGTGCACATTATGTGGAATTGCTGGGTGCTGAATAATTGGATGATGCTCAGTGACGTGCAGAGGACTTGCACAGGTTGGGTGAAATATCTGGAACGTCTCAACGCTCAGCAGTCCTTTAATTTTTAGAGCTTCAGTGTTATCAAGGCTTTGATTTCTGAAATAAGTTTCAGCTTGTTACTACTAGCCATCGAAAGCAAAAGGGTAGCCTACCATCACTAAGAGGCAAGGCTGCCATCCTTCAAGTGGGCAAACAATAACACTGACAAGACAACTGGTGACTGAAGAAAACAGTGATTTTATGAATTGTATTTTATAGACATACAAATTACAATTTGCCGGTATATCAAATTTAACAACTCCTAAATTTCCAGTTAGAATACAGTATCTGAACACGCAGAAATTTCAATCTGAATAAACAGTTTTAAGGTGTACAAGAGATCCAAATTCTAGTCTCTGGGCATACAGAAACATTCATCCTAGATCACAAAAAAAGCTCCGTACTGTGGAGATGAATACTAGGTTCCTATGTCCTCACTGTTTTCTTAAGTCGCCAGTTGTCCTGTCACAGTGTTATATATTGTTTGCTAACTTGCTAACCTTTTCCGTGATTCTCTTTTTTGGTGTTACTATCCTCGAGGTGGGACCTGGAGATCTCCAGAATACAGAGATCAGTTCCCCTGGAGCAAATGGCTGCTTTGGAAGGTGTACTCTGTGGCATTATGATTTTATGATTCTGTGATCATATCACACTGAGGTACCTCCCCTGTCCAAACCCTCCCCTCCCTAGGAGATAGATCAAGATGGGTAGCCATGTCAAAAAAGAAAAGATGTCGGAGCTGGGCAAAAACGAGCGGAGGAGGGAGGGACTTCCGTCTGGGCGTTTGCTTGTGTGTGAGAACCGGCTGTTTAGTGTTTTGGACTGTTTATGGTTGTGAATCCGACGGGAGTTCTGTAAAATGGAAAAGTTTGAACTGTGACAGCGAGGAGTGCCTGGCAAGCGCTTATATACATCCAGTTTCGAGGAGGACCCAATAGAGAGTTTGGGAGCGGAAATAAAAGCGAAATGAAATTAATACCATTCTCAAAGTTGGGGACCTCCAAGGCATGAAAGGAAGAGGATTTATAGTGCATGAACTGAGTATGTTAACAGCAACCCGAAGGAGGATTTAACAAGCCGGAAGTAGAAGACAACAGAGGAAGCCCCTGCACGTCAGCGATAGTAAAAGTGCCCAGCACGCAAAGAAGCGGTTCTGACTGTGTCCAGAAGAGATTTTTCTTTTTTTATTAACAGAAACTCAAGGGAACTCAAGGGAACATTAACAGAAATTCAAGGGAACATTACTAACATATTAACAGAGAATTATATGTGACTGAACTAAGAAAAGAAGTTTGACAACACACAGAAGAAGCCCAAGAAAATTAATTGGACATTACTAACAGTTTAATTTACCAGTTTATATATCACTCAGCTTTCTCTTTCTCCCGCTGTCTACCCTTCCCTTTTTTTTCTTTTAAGCGAAATACCTCCCCTTTTTAGGGGAGCTAATAAAATCTTTACAAAAAAAAAAAAAGATGGGTAGCCATGTTAGTCTGTCTGCAGTACAAAAGAGCCAGAGTCCAGTAGCACCTTAAAGACTAACAAAATTTGTGACAGGGGATAAGCTTCCGTGGGTCACTGCTCACTTTTTCAGATTCTAACAAAAGCTGCCACAAATTTTGTTACTCTTTAAGGTGCTACTGGACTCTGGACTCAGAATGAATGGTCCAGAATATGATTCATGTGCAGTATGGAAATCTAACTTCCCTTAGTGTGGTGTTTGGATTTGATTAGGCAACTATACACAGCCTTGGCTATTGGTCAGACCAAGACGGGTAACTCTGGTATTCTTCTGCTGAATTTGGGAGTTCCATTTGGTTTTGATATGTCCTTATGAGAACTCATGCTTTGACATTAATTGTTCTGGTCTTTGACTGAGACAACAAAATGAAGCGAAATAGATTTTAAAAAAAAGCTATACTCCATCCCTTCTAGCTGAGGATTTTCAAACTGTGTTCCTAGGGATCCTTTGGATTTCTCAAAAGCGTGTTGAGGGTTCTTGATTAGAAGCTGAGAAATGTCAGATAAGCTTCTCAGAAAGGCAGATGGCCCCACTGATGGACCCTGGCCCCACTGATGAACCTCCTGATGGCACCTGGTATTTTTGGCCAATGTGTGACAGAGTGTTGGACCGGATGGGCCACTGGCCTGATTCAACATGGGCTTCTCTTATGTTCTTATGACTGATGTCCACTGATAGCTTCTTTCCTCTGCAGGGTGTAGTGTGCATTGTAGGGGTCACCTTTCTTACCTGTGGGGTAAAGGCAAAGCATAAAATGTTTCGCTGATACTGGACTGGCCTCAGGTTTGTGAGAGCTATGGGCAAAATGACTTTCTATGGAACCGTGGTGCACACACTCATGCACACATGCATCTGTAAGCACACAGGGAAAGAACATGACTCGCAACACCTTCACACTCCCTCAACCTTCATTGGTGCCCATTGGTCAGGGATCAGTGCTATGCCCTTGTGTCCCAGTAGTCAAGGATTGGGGGTGGGTCCTTCTGGTGGTCACGCAGACTGAATTACTGATGGTGGAAAGTGCTGTCAAGCTGCTGCTGATTTATGGGTGAACCCAGAGGGTTTTCAAGGCAAGAGATATCCAGAGGTGGTTTGCCGTTGCCTTCCTCTGCATAGCAACCTCAGAATTCCTTGTAGGTCTCCCATCTCAATACTGGCCAGGGCTGACCCTGCTTACCTTCTGAGATCTGTCAAGATCAGGCTCTGGTGCCCTTTGTAAACTCAGAAGGCATTGTCAAATACTCTCCCTCTGCCAGGAGTTCCTGAGTAGACAAACTGGCATAGAAAGGGCTTCCTGAAAGCGGGATGCTTGTGAAAGCCACTGTTCAAGCTCTTGGATTTAGCACGTGAGCACTGACGGTACTTCTTGTCTCTTTCTCCAGGCCCAGCATCTTCCTTCACCCAGCAGCCTCAGGACCAGGTAGTGATCGCCGGGCAGCCCGTGACCCTGTTGTGTGCAATTCCGGAATATAACGGCATCGTGCTGTGGATTAAAGATGGGCTTGCTCTCGGAGTTGGCCGGGATCTCTCTAGTAAGCCTTCTTGATCTGCTGCTTTCAGACTTGTCTCGTTTTCATGTGAGGGCAGAGCAGGGTGAAGAGTGGCAAAGGGGAGGGTATAGGCAAGGCAAGCCACCACCAGGAGAATGAGAATGACAAGCACGTTTGACCTAGAAGCTTTTATGTAGCCCTCAGAGGTTATCATGTCATCAGCTATGGCCTACTGATATAAAAGAAGCTTCCAGGCTGATCTGGCTGATCTTCATGTGATTCTTGCCTTTGTTTAGAGCTGAGTGTTGGGGTACACACCTGGACACACACACACATACACACAAAGGGATTGGAAATTTGGGGGTGGAGCCTGAGGAGCGTGAAGTTTGGAGGGGGGACCTCAGTTTGATATAATGCCATTGCGTCCACCCTCCAGGGTTGCCAAGTGTACTTACCCTTGCCGATGGGGGAGCCTTGCCGGGCTCCGGGAGTTCACCCAGGACGTGTGCGCGCCACCATCACATCACAGGAAGGGACATGCTACATCGTTCACGTTGGGGGCGTGGCCCAGATCGTCCGGGAGTTTCCCCCCTGACGATCTGGGCCACGCCCCCAACGTGAGTGACATGGCAGAGTTCCCCCCAGGGCCCGATTCCGCCACGGTGGAAATCGGGCCTCCAAAGCGGGGGTTTCCCCGCCCCCACTTGGCAGCCCTACCACCCTCCAAAGCAGCCATTTTCAATATGGGAAGTGATCTCTATAGTCTGGAAATCAGTTGTCATTCCGGGAAATTTCCAGACCCTACAAGGAAGCTGGCTATCTTACACACACCAGTTTCCTGCCTGATACCCTTTAGGTCAGCAGCTGAAGACCCCTTTCTAGCTTGATTCCTGACAATTGCCTCCTGGAAATTGGAAATAATCACTGGATCTAGATAGCAGATGGTGTGTAGTTGATGTGTTTGCATAGGCACCCTCCCCCCCCCAACAGTAAACAAATATCAAGCCCTGAGTTTGAAGGATAAGTAGCAGCAACAGAGGGTGAAAGAACAAGTGACACTAGATAGGACTTGAAGGGGTTTTGATGAGTCTCACTTGAGGTGAGAAGCAGAATTATCCGGAACAGTAACACATTGGAAAAGGACACAGTTAACAACAGAGCACATAGAAGTTCCCAGCATGCACGGCAGCATATATTGTTGTTGGGAACCACGGATGCTGTTGGGACTGGGATTGTGTTGCCGAACATTTGGAGACCATTCAGTGACAAAACTTCGTTTCCCTGAAGTATTTCTAGTATTTCCAGTAGGCTGTATATGAACAGGGACGAGTCCTCTCATCACTTGTTCTGGTCCACTGAGACTTATAATACATATGGTTCCCAGCTCTGGGTTGGGAAATTCCTGGAGATTTTTGGAGTGTAGCCTGGGGAGGGTGGGGTTTGGGGAGTGGATGGACCTCAACAGGTATAATGCCATAGAGTCCACCCTCCCAACCAGCCATATTCTCCAAGGGAACTAATTTTGATTGTCTGGAGATCAGTTGTAATAGCAAGGGATCACCAGGTGCTACTTGAAGGCTGGCATCCCTAATAATACAATATATTTAGTAGTTTTTAGGGACTGTGGGACCCTGTGTGAGTTGTGCCCCAAATTCTTTGCAGCCCAGTGAAGCTGTCTAATGAGACCCCGTGCCACGTGGAGCACCCTTCCTATGACTGTACTTTACAAAAGAACACCAGGCCACTCGGCGCACTGTGATCATGAGACTTTCACCTCCGGATGTGTGTCATTTATAAAAATTCTGGTCCGCACAGTCTCGAAGCCTCATGAGCCTACTCTAAAAGGGGAATACTGCTCCGTGCCTCAGAGCAATGGTGCGAGCCATTCTCTTACTGTACCCAGGGGGGTGATAGAGGCATCAGAGATAGATATCATATGCTGACTGTATCCTCAGAGCATTGAACAACCTAAACTTTGTTCAACTCAATTATGCCAAAATAGCAGATGGGAAAGGAATCTGTCTGTCCGTTCTTTCTCTCTTCTTTTTGCCACTGTTCTAACTTTTGGGTCTCTGTGTTGCGCAGAACACAGCATGTGCTCCTCAAACCCAATGTGTATAAACCATAGTAGGGTTTTCGGGCATGTGCCTAGAACCCCTTGGAAGATTTAGAAGGCAGAGCATGGGGAAGTCATATGGTAAAACCAATAGAGATCGGCAAAGTCCTAGAACATCAGTGACACTGTGTCCAGGTTTTAGCCAGAAGTGACATCACTTTTCCCCAAGTTTGATCAGCAGTGGGAGGTGGTCGCAAGACATTGCCCACTCTAATAATATGTGGATGAGTCTATTCCACCCCCAGCAGGAATCAAGTTGGGCTGCAGAGGAAGTGCCTTCCTTGCAGCTCACCTAGGGTTACCAACCTTCTGGTGGTACCTGCATATCTCCTGGAATTACAACTGATCTTCAGACTACACATAGAGTTGCCATCTTCAGGTTGGGAAGTTCCTGGAGATTTGGAGCTGGAGCCTGAGGAAGTTGGGGTTTGAGGAGAGGAGGGACCTCAGTGGGGTATAATGCCATAAACTCCACCCTCCAAAGCAACCATTTTCTCCAGGGACCTGATCTCTGTCATCTGGGGATCAGTTGAAATGCTGGAGGACCTCCAAGCCCCACCTGGAGGTCGGCAACCCTAGACTACAGAGACTAGTTTTCTTAGAGGAAAAATAGCTGCTTTGGAAGGGTGGACTCTATGGCAGGGGTGGCCAAGCTGCAGCTCGGGAGCTGCTTGTGGCTCTTTCACGCAGTCCAGTGTTTATAAAAAAGCAAATTTGCATGTTTTTCAGTAAAAAATGTGTGTGTGATATCTGTTCTTGTATTGCGGCTCTCAAACAACTGATGTTTATTCTGTGTGGCTGTTACGTTAAGCAAGTTTGGCCACCCCTGCTCTATGGCATTATACCACGCTTAGGCTCCTGCCTTCAACAAACCCCGCCTTCCCCAGGCTCTACTCCAAAATCTCCAGGTATTTCTTCCCACTAAGTCAGCAATCTGGCTGTTCTCGACCAGCCTCCTGGTGGAACTCTCGGCCAAATAATATATGTGCTCTGCAGGACCTAGGGTTGCCAAACCCCCCGGTTTGCCAGGGGTCCCCCGTTTTGGCGGGGGTTCCTACCCACCGCCGGCCAGGTGGCCAGCGGGGGAAGCCCCACCCCCAACACCCACAGCCACCCATCTCTCTCCCCCTAAGTGTGTGGAACCCGTGTTTCCTCCCAAGCCCAATCTCCGCAAGCTTGCAGGGAAATGCCAGCTTCCAGCTCTCGAAAGGGAAACGCGGCTGTTCTGAAAGGGGAAACGCAGGCTCCTGCATCCAAAAGAGAAACGCCGGCTCCTTCAAGTGCAGGGAACTGCCGTTTCTGGAAATCCTCCCAGCTCTTAAAAGGGAAACGCGGCTGTTCTTAAAGGGGAAACGCCAGCTCCTGCATCCAAAAGGGAAACGCCGGCTCCTTTAAGTGCAGAGAACTGCTGTTTCTGGAAATCCTGCACACCGGCGGGTGGGTGGGGGCGGACATCCCCAACATGACGTCATCCCGTCGGGGATGCCCCGCCCCCTCTAGGAATGCCCCCAAAGTCCCCCGCTGGGGGTGGAAGATGGACTTGGCAACCCTAGCAGGACCTGATGCAGTTCCACAGGGCCTGCAAGGCAGAGATGTTCCGCCAGGCTTTTGGTTGTGGGCAGCGACAGGCACCATCTTGGCTGGCATTCCCCCCCCCTTTCCATGCTTTCTCCCTACCTCTCCCGCAGTCTGAAATCTGATGTATTAGCGCCATTTGAAAAATGCTTTAAACAAGCATTTTATTATGATATGTGTTTTTATAATGATATGTGTTTCTATTGTTGTTTATCGTTCAGAGCCCTGAGTATTCAGGGACTGGGCGATTCATAAATCCAGATTATACATAAATATAAACAATCCCACTTTAGATGGATCAGATACAGTAGACAGAAGAGGAGGTAAGACTGCTTGGGTGGCAAACTGGTTCTCCTGCTGTCATTCTGCGCTCAAAGTTTTCACTTCATGACCAAGAGGGTTGCCAACCTCCAGGTGTGGCCTGGAGATATCCTGGTATTACACTTGATCTCCAGACCACAGAGATCAATTCCCTTGGAGAAAATGGTTACCTTGAAGGGAGGAATCTAGGGCATTATGCACTTCTGAGGTCCCTCCCTTTCTCAAACTCCATCCTCCCCAGGCTCCACCCCCCAAATGTCCAGGTATTTCCCAACCCTGAGCTGGCAGCCCTACTTACCAAGCATCCCACCCGTTAGGGTTGCCAACTTCCAGGTGGTAGCTAGAGAGCACCTGCTATTATATCTGCTCTCCAGGGATCAGTTCACCTGGAGAAAATGGCCTTCTTTGGAAGGTGGACTCCATGGTATTATACCCCATTGAAGCTCTTCCTTTCCGTAAGACACTCCCCCTCTCTCGCGGGTAAAGAATCTGCCTTTTAAGAAATTTGCTATCGGATAACCCGGCAGAAGTTACTTATCGGGTGGCTAGATTTGGATGGCTTGCCCGAAGAATTAGAAAATCTAAAAGAGGAGAACTAAGATTTAGTTTTATCAATTTTAACCATTACAGTTTTATGGTTTTTATAATCAGTCTTAAAAATTCTGCTTCTATTTTAGTGTGATGTTTTCTTTCTATGTTACAAAACGTAAAGCAGTTTATGTGTTGGTCAATGACCGTGAATAAATTCATTCATTCACACCCCCATTGGAGTCTCCCCCTTCTCCAAAGTCCATCCCCTTCAAGCTGCACCCCCCAAATTCTCCAGGCATTTCCCAACACAGAGCTGGCAACCCTACTGGCTGTAGCCTCTTACCTCCAGTTGTAAAGATCTGCACAATTTATTCCTGGAGAAAAACCAGACTTTGCCAGCAGAACTTCCGAACGAGGAACGAGGCTGACGTAGCGTTCTGAGCAACTCTGGCAATTAACTTTGCTGGGACCGCTTTCCCGAGCCTGCTTGTGCGATACCCACTCAGCTAGTCATCTAATTAGCTAAATACAAACAAACCCTTCATTTGTATTTCTTGCGGTTCATGAGAGCAAATCCTGCTGTTGATAGCTTGAAAAGCAGTAAGGGGGGGGGAGGCGGGGGAAGCACAGAGAGTATGCCACGCTGCCTCTGCTTCACTGCTCATTAATCATCAGGCCCAGGAAGGCTCGCAGGGGGGGCCTGCGGCTGCAGCCTCTCCCCCTACGGCAGTGTGGGTATCTGGAGAGATGAAGCTCGGGATGGTCACATCCACTATCGGTACCCTGCTAAGACCTGGCAAACAAGACATTTAATCACGTCCCCCCTCTCCGATGCATGCATCATTTTAGTGTTGATAACAGGCATAATAATTACCCGCTTGAAAGTAAGCATCTGTCAGGATGTGAGTGTGGGATCAGAATTGCATAGCGCTGCTCCTTTGAAGCCTGCCTTCCACAGGATTTTCTGCAGACCTCTAAAGAACAACACCCCTTTCCCAGGGCTGGCTCGATACTGAAATGACCCACGTTTTACCATACAGTTCCCAGCAATTCCTAGAGTGCCCTGGAAGTGACATTGCTGTGCACACAACTCTGCACTCCCCTGTGCCCATGCTCCCAATGTTTGCTCTATTTCTGGCACGATCCAGAAAGGACAGTGTTGCATTGGGTGATACACTACAATTTGCCAAAGATTCTATGGTTCAGCCATAGGGTTTGGGCAAATGCTAGCGTATCAGCCCTATGTGGCGACATAACATTTGGATCATGCCAGAAGGGATGTCACTGTATCATCGATGATCCCCTCATTCCCTTCCCCTGCCAGCCCTCTGTGCAATGGTAAGGGAGGAGATCTACGGGTAGTAAGTCTCCCACCAATACAGGAGACCAGAAAGTCTTACTCCTTGTCCAGGGAAAGGTCTGGTTTCTTCAGGCTGTGCCAGCTGCCCTGATTCCAGGCTTTCTACCATCACTATCCAGCTGTCTCCTCTACCCCCACTTTTTCCTGCTTCGGCCTCTTATCCACCTTTTCCCTGTCACATCTGCTTCCCTAGCTTTCAGACTACTCTCAAGCCAGCGTAGTGTAGTGGTTAAGAGCGGCAGACTCTAATCTGGAGAACTGGGTTTGATTCCCCACTCCTCCTCCGCATGAAGGCTGCTGGGTGACCTTGGGCCAATCATGGTTCTCTCAGAACTCTCTCAGCTCCATCCACCTCACAAGGTGCCTGTTGTGGGGAGAGGACGGGAAGGCGATTGTAAGCAGCTTTGAGACTCCTTAAGGTAGAGAAAAGGAGGGTATAAAAACAAAGAAAGAACAAAAACTGGTCTTAACTCCAGAGGAGACTCTACTGCTGAGGAAGCTAATATTGGCAGTCATACCCCCTGCCTGTCCTTAGTTACTCTCAGGAATCAGCCTTAGCACTTCTTTCGATAGCTGAATCACCGTTTCTCTTGCGGCTGTTCTAGTGTTGCCAAGCTCTAGGTGGTGGCTTGAGATCCCCCAGAATGACAACTTGTTGAGAAATTGGACGTGAAGGTCAATTTCTTGTTCTTTCATTAAACACCAGGCCTCATATTAATCTCTAGGCCTGCAAATGGGTTGAAGAGACCAAATGGAAAATAACTGTCCATCGGTACTGAAGTGTTGGCAGATCGACCTTGTGACCTTGGGATAACAATTCAGGTACAGAGACTAACCATTTGAGGAGAAGAAGAAGAGGAGGAGGAGGAGGACGAGGAGATGATTGGATTTATACCCCACACTTCACTACCCAAAGGAGTCTCAGAGTGGCTTACAAACTCCTTTCCCTTCCCCTCCCCACAACAGACACCCTGTGAGGTAGGTGGGGCTGACAGAAACTGCTCTTTTTCAAGAACAGCTCTGACAGAACTATGACTTGCCCAAGGTCATCCAGCAGGTGCAGGTGGAGGAGTGAGGAATCAAACCTGGTTCTCCCAGATTAGAGTCTGCACACTTAACCACTACACCACTACACCAAACAGAAACTGCTCTTTTTCAAGAACAGCTGTGCCAGAACTATGGCTTGCCCGAGGTCATCCAGCAGGTGCAGGTGGAGGAGTGAGGAATCAAACCTGGTTCTCCCAGATTAGAGTCCGCACACTTAACCACTACACCAAACCACTACACCAAACGGGACAGGACTGTGGCGCCACTGCATCTCTGCTTCACTGCACTCCTTCAATTGGTGCTATGATTCATACTACACAGAGGGATGGGTTAGAATGCAGGTAACCCTCCATCCCGCCATAAAGTGATACCCTCCTGGACCACCTGCTACTAACAGGCTCATGTCGACCTAACTTCTATAGTCTGATTTTTTAATTGGGTTATTGGGGCTAACCTCGGAATGGACCAGGCTCTTGCCTGGCAAAATGTTCTCTGGACAGAGGCATGGATTGCTGCCTGACTTCAACTCAGAAGGATAACATCTGGTAACTTTGAATTAATGCCGTACTGTGTTGTTAGTCTCTCGAATGCCGCTTCTTTGTTTTAGTTCTCACTGCTATGTTCTTTTGACATATTCGTGCACCCTTTAATAAATGTCCTTTGGTTATATTTGGTGTGTTCTGTGCTTCAGATGCTTCACTCCCATTCCGTTACCTTAGGCTTTACGAGTCCACCTACCAGGTTAACGGTTGTGGAAACTCATTCTGCAAGTGGCCTACCTTGCAGGGTTGGCTTTCTTGATTAATCCCAGTAAGGTTCGAAGCTTGCCCCTTAGCTTCTGACTGTGTGGGTAGTCCAAGGGGCTGGTGGCAGGTATCAGGACTGGTGAGTGTGTGGAAACACACCCCAGGGCTTTTGTAATTTTGTGCTCTGCTGGCCTGTACCAAGAATCCCTTGGATTGGGGATTCTTGACACAACTGATCTCCAGGCTACATACATTAGTTCCCCTGGACGCAGGGCTATTTTTGGGCAGGAACGCACAGGAATGGAGTTCCGGCTGGCTCCTGAGTTGGCCACACCCAGCAGGAACTTATTAGCGTAATAGGCCACACCCAACAGCAGAAACTCATTAGGATTGGCTACATTAGGGTGTGTGTGGCCTAACATGCAAAGGAGTTCCTGCTACAAAAAAGCCCTGGGTTTTGACAACAAACAAGGTAAACAGAATAAGAAGCAAAAAGTGGGTAACGGGGGGTGCGGCCCAATGTGCTAATGATCTGTGCTGTCAGGGGTGTGGTCTAATATGCTAATGAGTTTCTGCTGTTGGGTGTGGCCTATTATGCTAATGAGTTCCTGCTGGGCTTTTTCTACAAAAAGAGCCCTGCCCTGGAGAAAACTGAAGGTGGATTGTATGGCATGATACTCTTCTGATCCCCCCCCCAACCCCACCCTCTCAAGAAATTTCCAGACCCAGAGCTGGCAACCCTGGCCTGTTCCCGGGCTCCTCCACGTTACATCCTCAGCTGGGGTGCTGTAGGGTGTGGCTGGAACAAATATTAAAACATGATTGCTAGAGGAAAGAATGAGATGAGCATGCACATTCTGAGCAGTAGCTCCTCTTTCAATCCACCTTAAAGTCTGAAAGTATTATATGTCCCCAGCCTAAGTATCAAAGAGAAGAGTTAAAATTAAGCCTTCTCCCTGATAAAATGATTTTCTGTGTGTAGGAATCCCTTCTCTCTCCCTTTAGTAGGCAGCATTCAACCATGTGAGTGACTTTAACCTTTGGTGTAAAGTTGTACAGCCCAGGCCCAGGTCACACGGGCCAGAAAACGCGGGGAGGAGGCCTGGCTATTAGTGTCGTCGCAATTCGAAGCACTGCAACGCGATCAGATGCGACGGTGGCAAACCGCGTTGTTTTCGTCGGCTTGTGGTTCTTGCAGCGCTTCAACGGGGCAAAAGGAGCACGCTGGGGCGATCAGACGGAGACAGTCCATCTGTGGCCCGTGGCAAACTGTTTGCTAGTAGCTTGTGGGTGGTACTTTTTAACTCTGGATCTTCGGCGGTAAGCTACGAGCTGGGGACGAGTGGGTGATGCTTCCCAGATGTTTCCGTATGATCACACCCATTTAATCCGCCCGGCAGTCGTGCCTTTCCAGAGGCAAATCCTCCGTGTGACCGGGACACCAGTAACTATTTTGTCTCCTGATTTGCTGTTTGGGCAGCCTAACAAGCCTAATGTTGAGATGCTCTCACTATGGTCTAACTGAGGGAGAAAAGCATTAATGCTCTTTGTGCGGCTGGAGAACATGTGCTGCTGTCAAGTCTGGCTACCTAGATATTTTCCTCCCAGGCTTTCCTTTGTGGGTGAAGGACTGATTCACCCATTTGCACATGCCTATGGTACGCCTACAACCTTCCTTGTATTTTGTACTCCACAGGTTACCCACGCTACTTGGTTGTGGGGGACCATTTATCTGGGGAGCATCACCTGAAGATATTGAGAGCTGACCTTCAAGATGATGCTGTGTATGAGTGCCAGGCCATTCAAGCGGCCATCCGGTCCAGACCAGCCAGACTGACCGTTCTTGGTAAGGCCATGATCCTCACTGGAAGTTTGTGGAGTTTCTTCTTTTCTTCCTTGACTTTAGAATGAATGAAAAATGTGATTGGATTCGCTCATGTAAGCTTTTTTTTGATGGATCCAGATGTAGGGGTGCCAGGTCCCCTTGTCTTGCCGGCGGGGGCATCTGGGAGGCATTCTGGGAGTGGGTGGGGACATCCCCAACACTCTGATGTCATCCGGAAGTGATGTCATCATCTCAGCAACATTGGGGGTGACACTCTGGTTTTGGGCAAGACTCTATAGTAAAATTGGGGTCAAACCATGGAGTTTTGCCCCAAAACCAGAACATTGCCATGTGACGTACCCAACGTGGTTGTTAGATCGCCGCTAACAAAGATCCGGAGAGTGATTTCAGCAAAGTGATTCAGCTTTATTGAAGTAACGAACAAGCACTTAAACGCATTCATAACCACAACAGCTTAACATTAGGAGCTAGGCTCCTTTTAAACCTTCCCGGGCTAATGTAGCCACGCCTGTTTACAAATATCAACCAATGTGGTTGTGTGGATAAGGACCAATGAAAGTTCTTCCCGCTCAGGAATTAGTCCTTCTCAGATTGGTCGCTTGTTGTAGAGCGACCAATAGCGTTCCAGCGTTTAGGAGACTTCGTCTGGCTCAAGCTTAACATGGGAGGTGAATGAGGTGATTCATGTAAGCAATTTTCAATACATAACAGTGGTGATGTCACTTCCAGGTGATGTCATCACATCGGGGACGTCACACAGGGATGTTGCTGTTTGTGCATGGGGTTTTGCCAGCCAGCTGACCGGTGGTGGGCAGGAGCCCCCAAAATGGGGGGATTCCCCGCTCAGACCTGGGGAATGGCAATATCCAGATGTGATGCTCAAGTCAGGACTGACACTGAAAATGGCAGTCTGGGATCAAGTGCTGCTGCTGAAAATGGCAGCCCTGAGTCAAGTCTTTGCTCTTTCTCTACGATAGAAAGGCTTTCATGTGTCATTTCCTTGACACAACATGCAGTGGAATGGAGTGCAGAAATGCACAGTCTGATGATGTCACAGGAAGTGTTGTTCAGGTGTTGTTCAAACTGGCACCGAAAATGGCAGCCTGGGATCAAGTGCTGCTGCTGAAAATGGCTGCTTTGAGTCAAGTCTTTACTCTTTCTTTACAATAGATGAACTTTGTGTGTCATTTCCTTGTCACCATTTGCAATGGCATAGAGTGCAGAAAGGCAGCCTGGTGATGTCACAGGAGGGGAGAGTGAGTCTAAATATTAGGGGGAAAGAAGGAGAACTTTAACATTTGCCTGCAGTTTTCAGCTGCAATCCTATAGCTAGAACAGTATCTAGTTTGACCCCGAGTTAAATGGTGCATCTGTAAGAAATCAGAGTACTGACATCAAGTCACATATGCAAATATAAGTTCACACAAACACACAGCTCGGTTGCCTTTTTAAAAAACCCCAAAAGCTAAATAGCTTGTTACCCCACTAATGTTGAAGGAACAAATCACAGATGTTCATATTATTAACATCTCTGTCTTAAAGCTGTAGCTGCTGGCCTTTGTTTTCGGATTAAACATCTATCATTGCAATAGATTTCTGAAGTCTGCTGGTGATCATAACCCACCCTTGCCCTTCTCCCACACTAGGCAGAAGCGTACAGGGAAACCTTCATTAAGAAATATTTCTTTGTTTGGCAGGATTGAGTTAGATTTATAACTCGGCACCTGCCGATCCTGGGATGTGTAACAGCTTTTTCAAAAGCAAGATTTATGTGCAAACACAAAATATACTGCTGAAACAACCCCCCTGAAGCTACCCAAAGCCAAGATGTTATTATGATTGAAAAGTGTTTATCAATGGAGACTGTGGGAAAGAGAGAATGGAAGCTGAAGTTAATTCATTATGAGTCACTCTCCAATATATCAAAGACATGAAAGAAGCCGGGCAAAGATCACAGGCCATAGCAATTCCCTATTCTCTCAGGAATTGCTATGGCTCTGGGCATGTTTGATGACTTGTGCTGCCCTGTTTATTGGTCTTGGGGTGAGGCTCAGAAGAAAATCATATTGGGCTGGCTAGCTGGAGTACAGTAGCAGCGTCTAAGCACCAATTCTTGTGACCACCTGGTACCCAAGACTGAAGGCAGCAGAAGGAAGAAGAATAAACAGGTGCATAAGAAAAATCTCTCCATGGCTCTGAGGCCCAGTAGGGAAAAATGATCCCTCCATTTTATGCTTTCTTCAGCCCTGCTTAGCTTAGGGTTGCCAGGTCTGGGTTGGAAAATACCTGGAGACTTTGGGGGTGGATCCAGGAGAGGGCAGAGTTTGGGAAGGGGAGGGGCCTCAGCAGGGTCCAATGCCATAGAGTCCATCCTTCAAAGCAGCCATTTTCTCCGGGGGAGCTGATCTCTGTCAGCTGGAGATCAGTTGTAAAAGCGGGAGATCCCCAGGCCCCACCTGGAGGCTGGCAACCCTAGCTTAGCTATTGTCAGGCAGAACCAGGTGTTTTGGACACAGTCATTTGTTGGCTGACAACATTGTAATGCCATGGAAGCCTCCTTCTAGCCTTGCTGTGTTTTACCCTACTGCAAGGAGTACTGGGAGGGTGGGCCTTTTACCCAGATGAAAGGCCACAGTTTCCAGAAACCTTCATGTGTCTGTAGGGATTCGGGCCTGGTCTTTCAGGACTAGAGGGGAGAAATCATGGTGCTTCCCAGTTCCACGTACAATACAGGTTGCCTGGAGTTTCCTGAAATCCTGTGTTTGTGAGGGCAGGTTCAAAGGCAAATCATTGTTTGGCTTCCAAAAGGCCTCCTTTCCAGAATTAGCTGAAGCATGCATTTGTTATATGCTTGTTCATTACATGCTGGTTCAGTCTCGGGTAGGTCATGATTGGAACACTTCATTATTCTTGAGGTTCATTATTTGGTCACTTCATTATCCGTGCTGCTTGGCATTCGTTCCCTCAGTAAGCTCATGCCGGGTTGCTATTCAGCACTAGATTTGAAATTCAGCAAGGGCTTGATTTGTTAACCTGGGGGATCAGGAAGGAGGCAGCGCACCAGCCCAACCCACTGAACGGCATCGAGCAACATTCAGACGGCCAAAGTAACACAGGGACAAAAGAAAGGGCACGTAAAACTCAGGAGTGCTGTATATTAAAGGGGGAAATTTTACATTTTTAAAAGTTCTGGTGCTAAGGTACGATGGTACTATGCACAATTACCTGGGAGTAATTTGAGTAAATATGCACAGAATTGGCAAAGAGCTGGTATGCTGAATTCAGTGAACTTTGTGAGACCTACTCCAAGCCTCCCTCCATTGGTGTGAGCTAAACTAAAGATTATGGAAGAGATATATGATCAGATATCCAGGAAGGGGCTAAAATGACCTTGCCTAAAAATTCTCCTCTGAGGATTTTGATGGTTAATATTCTCTAAACTTTCTTCTGGGGTGTGATTACTGTCCAGCTCTTTGCTACAGGTTTGGTGTTTGTTTATAGGCATTTGACATCTGAAGCTTTTGTAACATCTGACATTATCTGATAGGGGGCTTATAATGACATTTAGTCCATTTGGTATTGACCGTGTTTAATCAGCAACAGGCAGATGTCAAAATGTGATGTCAAGATGAAAGTCTGGAACCCGAAAGCTGAGTTTAAAGTCAGATTTGGAAATCAACATCTAAAATTTTAAGAAGACTGACAGTTTTGGGGGAAAGTGTGATTCCCCCTTTGAATAGTATGTGTTTGAAAAATAGGATAATAGAGTGCACTCTCCAATTCATTTAACCGGGATTTAGTTATTTCTTCCCTGACCTGGATGGCCCAGGCTTGTTCTGGTTAGTACTTGGATGGGAGCCCACCAAGGATTTTCAGAGTTCCTGTGAAGAGGCAGACAATGACAAATGACCTCTGAATGTCTGTCTTGGAAATCCTGTGGGGTCACCTCAATGTTCCCTCTAAGCTGAGTTAGTGTGAGCCAGCTCACAGTTTTCTAGCCTCCAGCTCACACGTTTTTTCTTAGCTCAGGAAGGATGGCTCCAGAGCAAACTACATTTATGCAGTAGCCCGATCGCTCACTTACAACTTTAATGCCAGTAGCTCACAAAGTAGACTTTTTGCTCACAAGACTTCACAGCTTAGAGGGAGCATGGGTCACCATAAATCAGCTGCAACTTGATGGCACTTTCTACCACCAGTCATTACTGTCTTTAATCTTCTTGCCACACTCAGAATTGGGGTGGACTGAGGGTTTTTTTCTCAGCCTTTAGGGACATACTCATACATTATGTGGGGACTGAAATGTGGAGTGATGACAGCAATTGCAGAACCAGTTATGTAATTACTTTGGATTAATTAACTTCTGATTTCACATATTCAAGGTGGAAGAGCCATTTAATTCAAAACAGAATTTACCTACCTCTGTATTCCCTAATATTTCATCCAATGACACTTTTTGCTGTGAAGGGCGGGGTATAAATCCAATCTCTTCTTCTTCTTCTTCTTCTTCTTCTTCTTCTTCTTCTTCTTCTTCTTCTTCTTCTTCTTCTTCTTCTTC